>NW_026928189.1:0-33010 GCF_032062105.1 Saccostrea cuccullata | reverse complement strand
TTGAAAAACATCAAAGAATGCAAATAAAAGTAATAAACATGCCCGCATAATGGAATATGCCAGCAGAGCAATTGCTATTCATAACGCCATGTTCACTGAATGACGTTGTTTATTTCTTAAATAAACGAGAATTGAAGATATTTCTGAGTGTATACAGGTGGTTATTTCATTTGCACTTCTATTACTTTCATTGAATATTCACGATTCAACATAATTCACTTTAAATCATTAAAGTATGGAATATTGCTCCTTTGGACAGGTCAAACCATTCAGGCTACAATTCCCTAAAACATTTGTGAACTGTTATCTAACATTGCAATATTTTTGTCATATAAATTTGACTTTATATTTCAAAGTTTGCATTTAATTAAGCACATTTGCTAAATGTTACTGCAATCTAAAGAGAGTTTGTGTTCTGTAAACCCAAAAGTTTCACTTACTTGTTGATAGATGTATCATTTTACTGACAGTTCACAACTCCTACACTTAAATAAAAGTTTATAAAAGTAAAAGTAAAGATAAATTTTTGCCGGTTCACACGTGGTATGTGTGAAAAAAGAAAGTTCTGTGAGATCAAAACAACACTTTGATGTAATGAGAAATTTAGAAGAAAAAATGTCACTGGTTTCTCATGTTTTCCTAATACAAGGGCCATTCAAAAATACGTAGACAAGGTTCCTCCTTATTATTATTATTACAAGATTATAGATCAAAACATTTCGGAACTGAAGATATTTTATTTCGTTTCTGCTCCATTTATTAGAGGTATGTCTATAAATACTTTAAAGTGAAAATTGGTAGATTACTTACATGATCGGGAAAAATCCGTCGTCAAGTCAGTGTATAAATAATGGACCAACTATTAGTATGAAAAACGTCAGTCAGCATATGATCAATGTTAAAATGTATTTGCTCACAAGCTCATTGTATCGACCACAGAACTTACGAAATGATGATTTTAAAAGAGACTCCTGTTTGTCTACAGTTTAATAAAGTTTATCTATAAAAACCTGTTGTCACCCCTGGCTTAAATTGTTTTAAGGTATGAGATACAGAGAGGTCACAGGACATCTTGTAAATAATTAGTATTTCAATTTTTTTCAAAATTTCATTGATTTTACAGCGCATTTTGTTTCAGAAAACAAAGAACACAAGCTTGCTCGTCTACCAAATGTAACTATTCAATCACTTGTATCACATGCATCTTGTATATACAAATATCAGATACGCAAGCTTGTGCTTTTTGTTTCATGAAAGGAAAAGCATCTCCGATTTAACAAACTTTCGCAAGAATAGAAAAAATTCAGGAAAATGTTCCACTTTGGCACCCTCTTGTGGCCTCTATGTAACTTTTGTATTAAAATTGATGCTGGTTTGAAAACAATCATCTTTTTATGCTGCAAATTTCAATTTTAACTGTGTTCTGATATTTTATATCAAGCAATAATTTTAAAGATTCCTGATTTTTGAAAAGAAAACATTTTGTTTGTTTCATATTTTTAGCGTTTTTGTGTGTTCACTTTTCACTTCTAGGTCGAGGTAAGAAGTCCCCAGAAACTGCCGCTGAGGTCCTCCAATGTGTAAGAAGGCGTCGGTACACAGTCAAGTCCCTCCATGTTTGAGAGAACCTTCAGGGGACCTTTTGGATCACTGTAATACATTTCAACGCTGTCACGAATTCCCAAACTTGGGTCTTTGGGGAAATAGTTGAAAGGCAGAAGGAAGAAGCTGACGTCACCACCGACAGTTTGCATAATGGGAAGTTCGGACGTATGTGGTATGTGGTGGATGCCTAAAGTGACCCAAGCAACAAGGTCCTACAAGAAAACAAATACACACGCTTTCATAACAATATAGTTCGCAATGGGAGTTTACATAAATTTTAATATTTCTTGTTATTAATCGTAGGCTCAGTGGTTTGAGAGCTTGCTCTAGAAATCCTGAATAGGAGTTGATCCTTACGTCACGGGTTCGAATCCACTGTGTGACGTGGGGACCTGTCTTTTGGATGATACCCTATAAATTAAGATCCCATGTCGCTGTATTTGCTTGATAGAAAATGATCCCTTTTTGCTCAAAGGCCGTAAAGTCTTAAATTGCAGCCCTATACTGGGAAATTTTTGCGTCTTTCCATGAGTTGGAATTTCTAGGAACATTTAACAGCAAACACGATTCTATTTGACATTCAGATATGTCGACAACATACATGTAGTCTTTCATTCGACATAAAGATATATCGACAAAGTTTTCTCAAACTATAGGCATGTTTTATAATATGTTGCCTGGTTTTAAACAAATGAACTCGATATAAAAAGATACTTCATAATCTGTTGCATCTCTAGATATTTGGATGTTTTTCTGAAAATAGACGTTAATGGACGTAAGGAACATCTATAGATTGAGCAATATGACAGTAGTAATGACTTTAACATTTCAAACATAAATTTACCGTATTTATGTAGCTATATGCCAACATGTCTTTTAACATCACTCCTCAGTCCACTATGCAAATAAATGAGAGTAACATAAAAAAGATTCAGGAGATGAACAAACACATATCAAGAGAAAAAAATATAAAAACAAAGATAGCGGGAACGAAGTTAGTATAATAAGAAGGATATGGAGATAACGAACAGTATTCAATATCAAAGTCCATTAAACAATACAAAATAGGAGGAGAGCAAACACGGACCTCCCAAACATCAGAGGTGGGATCAGGTACCATGGAGGAGCGAACATCCTCTGCTGACCGGTAACACCCACCGTGTGCTCCTTGTCATGGTCGGGAAATAACGGGAAAAATCCGTCGTCAACTCAGTGTACTAACAATTAGTATCAAAAAAGCGTCAGTCAGTATTTGACTCAAAGATAAATTGTATTTGCTGACAAAATCATTGTATGACCATAAAACTTACAAAATGATGACTCCAAACTAGCCCGTTAGAAATGGAAGCGAGGACCGTGACAAGGTAATTTTATTGACATACTTCATATAAATTGTTTAGAACTAAAATAGTGTCGGTTTTGACTTCGGATTAATTTGTTCACATTAAGGTTAAGGGCACGATTCACATTGCCTGCATGATAAATGACTTGTTGATCTTCCGTTTTTAAAAATGAGGGTTGCAAAGTAAGGATTCAATCTTTATGTCGCGGGTTCGAATCCAGCTATGTGACGTGAGGAACGGTCCTTTGGATGAGACTGTTTAAGCTGAGGTCCCGTGTCGCAGTAGGTGCTGGCACGAAAGAGATCCCCCCAGCTCAATGGCCCTAAGTGCCAAGTATAGGCCAAAATTTGCAGCTCTCCACCGGCAAGTGGCCACCACTCGCCGGTGGAGAGCTGCAAATTTTGAGTGTGAAAATTTTCGATAGGGAGTTAAACAATATACAATCAATCAATTTATAAAAATGAAGAATAACATTATAAGAGTCGAGAAAGAATGTTCTCACTCTCGCTATCTCTGAACAAATCCCCTTCGGGAAAGTCTCTAATGCATTTAAAGAAAAAAGTTGTCTAGTTTATCAATTATAGAGAATGCATTTTGAATTTCTACCTCTTGCTGAATGGGTTCATCTCCTATAAAATTCTCAAAATTTACGACCCGGTCTTCTCCATCAAAGGTAGCATATTTAGAGCTACTATATTGTTCAGTTTCCTTTCTCTTTGTGACTGCCAATTGATACCTCATCCATGATGCTCCCGGCTCGTTCCCGACTCCATCTCTGAACAGATTCTTGGACATTCCCCTTAATAAAAACCGATATGCTTTAGGATTCCCAAATTTATCTTTATTTTCTTCATTGTAGAACACATGGTATTTGGGTTGGCTAAAATTATATCTTAAAGCGGCCTCTCTCTCCGTTGCATAATCTTCTTTAACTATTTTAGTCTGGAACCATTTTTCGGGATATCTTCCTTTTAAAAATTGGTTTGGAACACTTTTTTCTCGTATATCATAAGTGGAGTAACTGTTTTTTGTGCCTCCGATGTCAACATCAACCTTAAAATTAAACATGTGATGATGAAGCATGCCTGTAGCTTGTTCGTTTATCTGGAAGCCATATTTGCAGCTGTTTTGGACGTAGGACGGCAAAACAATCCCTGATGTTGTTACTTTAGTCTCCATTGCGCCATTGTTGTAGAACATAAAGTCATAGATGTAGTCATAGTTTACAAGTGTAAAAATCATTCGGATAACAAGTACAGTTTTAGGTGCTCCTTCGTAATAGCCAGAGGGATAGTCATCTGCTACGTAATGTCGTCTGAGTGGCATACCAGTATTGTGTTCGAACACGCATACAGAATTCTTTTTTATTACTGGTATATCTGACGTTTCTGACATAAATCTTGTATCGACAAAAGTTGCATGACTTGGACAATCAACGTCTGGTACTAATGTCTGAATGTTGTTTCCAATCAAAACGACACTATCAAAGAAATTAGCAAATCTACCAATAGGTTCAGAGGACAAATAGAAAACGGTCATCTCTGAAAGACCTAACTGATAAACGATCATTTCATTTTTAAATTTGATTTGATACAACTCAGGACCATGAGTAGGTGATACTCCAAACTGAAAGTCCCAATTCATGTAGTGAACTGACTGGCCTTTGATTGAGTAACGTTTTCTGTCTGGCTTCACTTGCATTGGAGGTCTTTGTGGATGTGACGGAAACATTTCAGATGGATGTGAATCTGACGGGAAACTCACATGAAGTTTTTTCACCATTCCTCTTAGCCGAGCCTTTCTAAATGATTGAAGCGAATCAAACAGTTGGCCATTGTACCAGACATCTGCAGTCTGTGGTTTAGCCGTCCCGTTTATGGTGACAAGAACAACAAAATCAACAGGATTTAGGGTGCTTGGGCGTCGTCTTTGAAAAAATGGAAACCAGAAACCTCGAAAGCCTTCATCTCGAATTCCCGAAATTATTGCGGCATAAGGAATACTTATTTCAAACCCAAGACACCTGTTTCCACAGTTCACAAGAGAACCCTCAAAACTTTCAAGCAAAATATCTCCAGCCAGCCTATTTGCCTCCTCTATGAGAATTTCCACAGCTGCTAATTGTTTCTGGATATGTGGCAGGTCTGAAGGAAAATGGGATATATCTTGGTATTCCAAAAAACCCTGGACGTGGAGCTAGCTGCACGCAATACTCTGCTACAACAGGATTCACCATTCCACCATGAAATACAGTGACCAACGCTTTCCGTTTCAATTGTCTATGAGGATCACTTTCGATGGACTTTTTTTAGGAAGAATTAATTCCATGGTGTAAATGTAGTTTGAAGACAAAGTTGCCTCACTCTGCATTGTCAAATTCAAACTTCTTTGTGAAAGCATGAAATGGAAAATTGCTTTAATTTCCGCACTCGTCAGATCATGAAAAGTTGGTGGTTTTTTAGGTTCGCAGAGATCAATGGAATCTTTAAATGGCGATCCAGGACATTTAAGACAACCTTTTGCTATATTTACATCATTTGTGGGGACTGTAAGAAAAACAAAAAAAAATAGACAATGAAGCTAGCGAGGTTTTGAAATCATCAAAGAACCAAAGTTTAAAAAAAGAAAACAAAATATGATGTTTGAAGTAGGTTAGTCTTGACATTATTAACTAATTTTTTCGTTTTAAAGACATAAATTATCCAATGCTTGATCCACAAGTTCCGGGATTTACATATTGTCTCCCTTGTGGAAGTAATTGAATATAACATGTCAAAATATGTGAAGTTGTTGGTATTTTTCAAAACAAAAAAGTTAAAGTTATACAGTTTTCATAGAAACGGTTGTTTAAAAATGCAGGGGACACATTAATTCGTTCTTTATTATTTGAAATCTAAAATCTATGATGGATAAAAAAATGCTAAATGTCACAAGAAACGAAACTGACGCCATTAATAATTTGCTTCAGCTTAAACAAGTCATCAAGTTTTCTAGATATTTACTTATTCTGTTAATGGTTTGTTGTTGTTTAACAAAAGCAGGGTTCTCCATCATTTGAAATTTTACTGTGTTGCAGAGTTTACGTGAAGCACTAACATTTCGCGCTATTTTCGCGATCAAATTCGCAGCTGAATCACTATTCATTAAAATTATAAAAGAATATATGCACAAACTTTTGAAAAAAAAATCTTAATTTTTTACACAAATGCCTTGGTCGTACAAATTGATCAAATTTAAAACACGTGTTTTGAAAAGCAGAGGAAATTCTGATCGATACAGTCAAACTAGTTACCACTTTTGAAAGTAAATAAGTAATTTTTTGTCAGTTTCTTTTTATCGAATTACCGAATTGCATAGAAAAAAAGAGAATCTTCAGAACAATATAATACTCTTAAGAGTTAATTGAAAATTTAAAACAATAGTCCAATCCACACTTTTCAAAAGTTATGTCCCTTGGCCGCCATCTTAGGGGATAAACCCATAGAATCCACACAGTAGCCTTTGTAGTTTTCAGGTTTCTAACTTCGTCATTTGACTTTTAGAAAGCTCTGCCTTTTGTGTACTGATTGCCCCAAGATAGGGCAACCCACAAATCGAAAGGAAAAAAAATAAAACACAATGGATTTCTCACAGCACGCCCCAATATTTGGTAGCATTAAGAGAAGAAATGACATTTCTTTCCCTTTTGACCTTTTGGTTGACCTCGCAAAGGGAAACAACTTTCGCAAAGTGTGGATTGGACTATTTAAATCTATTGAATGATTTCGGTACGATGATATGTTTGACTTTGACAGTGCGAACATAATTCTAGAGTCGTGGCTCTATAGAAAAGACATATTTAATATTTTTTTTTTAAAATAATACAATGTATTTTTAATGTAGCTACCAATTAAACGTTACATAGAAGTGTGAAACAAATTATAATTGTTTTGTTCCTTCATGCGAAAAGTCCGGCGAGGGTCTAGGAGATAATTGTTTATGCAAGGTGAAGCCCTAATTAAGTGCTCTACCTGTTAGACTTGAAAGATGGTATAATTGTTTGATTAAAGTTTCAGTTAAAGAGAATTTATAAGTTGGATTTTCTGATTTTCACAGATCTTATTGTGTCGGCAAATTTTTTACTGTGTCGCACGCATAAAATTTGAATCGTTACTCTGTCGGAGAAAATGTTACTGTGTCGGGCGCAACACAGTAAAAGAGCTCATGGAGAACCCTGCAAAAGTCAATGTCAATTTAGTTTTGGGAAAATATAGGTTACAAACACTCCTTCTAACATGCATTAATAATTTCAACCGGTAGGCCATTCTCATGTAAATTTGTTGTGTGGTCTAGTACTAATTGGTACAAAGATAAATGTGATGGATGTGAAAAAGCAGAGAAAATGATTGAGAATATGAGGAAAATGATTTGTCTTTGTGCTGACATTAAACGTCACCAAAAATGATGTGACATGCTTAACTGGACATTATGTCAAAGTATGCTTGGATTTTACAACTTCCCATTTTTAAAAAAAGCGAATTAAACGTAATTGGAAAGAGATGAAATTTTCCCGTTTATCTGCATAGTCTTGTCTTACCACGAATTTTGAAGAAATTCCCCATGATATATATTTAAGTCTAGCCTTTTTGACGCCATTGGAAGCTGTTTTTTTTCAATTAAAACGGAACTCGTAAATATTCTTACATTGCCATTTGTCATTTACAAAATTATTTTGTTAAAAAAAATTCTTATCGTACACCCAAGTACTCTGATGTTATATATAAGAAATGAGTTTCCGATTGATAATATATGTGCAGCTTTTGAAGATCAAGTATTCCAACAATCTTTAGGAACTTCGATAGGCCATAGTTGTGCTCCTTTATTAGCAGACGTGCTGATTTTTTTTCAAACACTTCTATATGAAGAACAAAACGCTTCCTGCATCTTTCAACTTCAGACTTAGATATAACGACGTCAATATATGTCAATATATATGTTCATAAGTTGATTTGATATATTCAGTTAATTTGAAACATCACCACTTTTTTTTATCGTGCAAACGCCTACCGTGACACAAGACCTCAGTTTTTTAGGTCTCAGATTGTCTCTTAACTTTCACTTCTAATGGTATAGTCAATACTTATTTTTAATTCAAGATTAATGTGGCACTGCCAACAAACTCGCACATAGGCCCCCTGATCACAAAGCTAACGCCTTATTATTAAGCTACCGTGTATTTTCGTCATTCGTATGATTTATTAGCAAATTCATCATATCATTGAATTGCATTTTGATGGACATATTTTATAGCAAGCGTGATGTATTTGTTTAAATACACCGTTTGAGTATAGATTCCGTCTATCTTATCTATACCAAAGGCTTACGGCGGGTGTGCGCCGTCATCAAGAATACACTTGGATACCTTATCATACCTCTGGAATTTCGAGGGTCCGTTTTTATTCCATGTTCACAAGTTTTTATTGTCAGTATGTTTTAGGATCTATAACTGTATGTCGGCTTTACCTTTTTCATTGACGTATATTCACTACCAAAATATACCATACCCCGTTAGTGCCACAAAATCAGTAAAGCTTAATTTTGTATTTTACATTTTTTTTGATCAAGCCGCCCGAGTATACATGAATAGGTCAGGTCACCTTCAAAGTAAAAAGAAATTAATAAACGTGGAGCTATGGTCCAATCCTATGAAGAAAACAACGCTTCTAATAATATACATGTTGACCTTTTAATTGACTGATTTAACATTTTGAGATAAATTGCCATTATTATACCAGTTTCTTACCTGTTTGTTGATACCTGACACCTTTGACTCTCGTAACAAGGAGAGCGATCACCAGTGACCATGATATCTAGAAAAGTAAGAAAGATATGGAAATAACGAACAGTATTCGATCTCAAAGTCCATAAAACAATACAGAATTAAAGCAAGCTAACACGGACCCTCGAAACATCAGAGGTGGGATCAGGTGCCATGGAGGAGTGAGCATCCCCTGCCGAACCTATCACCCGCCGTGTGCACCTTGTCATGATCAGGAAATAACGCAAAAATTCGGCGTCAATTCAGTGTATAAATAATGGACTAACAATTGGTATGAAAAAAGTCAGACAGCATTTGACTCAATGATTAATTGTATTTGTTGACAAGGTCATTGTATCGACCATAGAACTTACGAAATGATGACTTTAAACGAGAATGCTGATATTCTTGTTTCATCAATTTGCTTGTCAATAATTTACTTCGTTTTAGTAATTGTTCGTACGTAGAGCATGCTTTTGCGTATCGAATCAACTGAGATATATATACTCCGTATGCAGGTGATGAAGGTATATTGCTGCATAAGTAAGGGAAATTGACGATAGAAAAGTTAAAGTCATCACGTTTATCATATAGCTTGGTTGTTAGATTACCATTAGTGTCTTTTACAAGTAAAATATCCAAGTATGAAGCAGAAGTGTCGGACTCTGTGATATCTTTTATCTCAAGCTCTCCAGGATATATCGTATCGACGTAGGAATGGAAATTATCATTATTAATTGACAATACGTCGTCGATATATCTAAATGTCGAGTTGAAGTCCACAGCATATTGTTTCTTCTTTTCACGCATAAGATTTTGACCAAATTCTGCTTCATATGAATATAAAAATAGGTCTTCTATTAACGGAGAGCAATTAGTACCCATGGGGATTCCAATAGATTGTTGGAATACCTGGTCTCCAAAAACCACATAGATATTTTCAATCAGAAACTCAAGTATCTTCTTGATGTTAACTTCAGAGAACTTATGCATGCAATTAGAATGTTTTAACAAAATAATTTTGCAAATGACCGATGACGAAGTAAGTGAATTTACGAGTTCCATTTTTATTGAAGAAGCAGCTGTCAATGATACCAAAAAGCCTGGATTTTAGTTTGTCGTTGGGGAATTGTTGTGTATAAAGTTGAAAAGTGGTACGTTTTTACGTTTTAAAGTCGTAAGTTTTTAAGATTTTCTTGCAATTTATCTAGTTTAAGGTACTCCGAGCCTTTAAAATGCTTCTACGGGGTGAAACTTTCGACATTTAATAAGACTTTTCTGAGAACTTTAAAGAACGTGAAGCACATTGACAGGTATATAATGAAAATTGTAGAGTAGAGAGATTTAATTGTCAAGCATCATTTTGAGGCTTTTTGAATTATATTATAAATTAAAGAGTTGTCCTTCCTGGCTGAGGATCGGCGTTCCTCAAGGGGCCGACTGTAGATTTCATTGCAAAATACTTCATGCATCATAGAAAATTAGGCGTTTTAAAGCAAGTTTTTTCGCTTAATTAATAAAATTAAACAAAATTAAGAAATTACATGCTTAAAATGTAATTACAATTTTATATAACATTTCTCATAACCGATTTGCAATTTATAGGTCATTTGACGTCGTTACAGTTTCTTTTTGACGTTATGATAAACTGAAGCTCTTAAAGAAATGGGTAATATAAATTTAAATAAATAAAGAGTAAAAAACATACACTTCTGAAATTTAAAACATAGAAACTATTTTATTATGCTTTCATAGAAATCCTTTAATTTGTGCCCATCATAATTTGTACAGTACCGACCAGACCCAACCTGACACAAAGCAGTCCCAGATCAATCCTTGGGACTGCTTTCTGGGACTGCTAAAGCAGTCCCAGAGTGGTGCCAGAGCAGTCCCACAGCAGTCCTAGGGCGGTTCCTGCGGTCCCAGAGAACAGTCCCAGCAGTCCCAGAAAGCAGTCCCAGTGGGAGGGGCTTATTAATTTAATGGGCGGCGCTAACTCACAAATGAGATTTCCAATAAACAATGGAACTATAAAAGGCAGTTGCAATTGATTCCGAGTAGTATGCTAGAAATCCTTACATGTATGCGAAGGTCATTTGTGAACAGTACGCGCATAGAAACAATTTGAAATAAAATTTATTTAAGGAAGAAGGCTTTCACACCTACATGTATGAATTACACTGAACATGAATATTTGATCACAATTATCTTCATTTTGTTTTATTTTCTGTGATTGATACTGGTTCCCATATGAATTTTTTGTACAGAAAATTAAACTTGAATTGATTATTTTACACCAGAATAAACTTTAAATAGATCTTATCATTTTATACTATCGGAATATTCTATTGGCATCTATTATGTAATTGGGCTTTTGAAAAATTCTTTGTTAATTTTGCCAAGTATTATTTTTCAGTCATGATTATTTTTACTGACATGTCAATTTAATTATTGTTAGTTTCTTTAGCCCTATAATATTCTGTCTTATGTGTTTTATTTGTAATCGATTGAGTGTACATCTGTAAATCATCAGAATGGAACCCACAGATAATCTGATTATGTTCAAAATTAATTAATCCTTAAAGAAATTTATACACATTTCATTTGATCAATTTTTTTTTATTTTATAGATTGAAATTAGGGTCATTGTTGACCAGCATGTTCAATGATGTGTAACACTTATACTTGTACAATACCCAAATAACATGCATGATTGATTTTCTGCACAAAGGCGATTGAAACCGCAGGAGTTGATACCATTTTACACACATTAAGGTATTCAATCTCTAATGGGAACAAATTCAGTGAAATTGAATACATAACTGATATGTGGGCATTGAATACTCAGTTTATTTAGACATATTTCCTATTTATTACTATTACTATGTACTAATTTATGACCTTGAGTTTTGGTAAGAATTATCTCCCCTTTTTATAATTAATTAATAAAAATAATTTTTAAAAATTTAACCAGTAAAAAAAATTGTTTTCAATTGTCATTCTATTTTTAATGTTTCAATGCATCTTTCCACCGAAGGATTTACGAGGGGTGATCAAACAGTTCGCAAACTAATTGAATAACTTCCATACAAGAAACAATATTTGGTTTTAATGTTGATTATATTCTAAATTAATCCTCCCCGATTTTAATGCACATCAACCACCGTTCTGCGCATGCGCGAATCACGTAATATTGGCGGTCACGTGACCCCCTCCGTAGCGTTCTGTCACAAGAGTTAAAAGATTTTTCCGAGTTTTATATTTCCTTCCATATGAGTTAATTTTTATGACAAGAACAGTTGATTTGTCAGAAATGGTCATATCTCGGCAACAGAATGGGTGGATAATAACATCCTTTCCAAAAATAAGCATGGCGACTATTAAACACAAATCTTCTGTTTCAGGAGAGGCCTTTATTCAAAGTGGATAGAGAATGGGTGCATCCTTTTTATCATATCTAATATGTTTAAAATCTAAAGTAAACGATATCTTACGTATTTAATACTTATATCATTGTTCAAATATTCAACTATTTTTCAAAGTGCTAATTGGAGGTCTTTGATAGCAAATTGCTTAATTAAAAATACATATCTTCTCAAACTTGCTTTCACTGGACAAGATGACATGTATCATTTTTAACCATCAGCCTTCCTTCACTAAAACGATTAATGCAATTATTAATTGAATTTATAGGAACTCATTTATCTCAATAAGCTGTGTACAAATTATTATATGATACCGTAGAGGGATTTCTAAGATATTACAATAAATTGTACAGTCGTTTGTTGAACGAGTTCGACTGAGACAGACATTTTTCGTCACAAGTGACATAAATAGTGACGTCATTTTCACATTGTGACGTCACAAACAAGGAGAGAAACTTTATTCAGCATATGCTTTTTATAGACCTTGTGTACGGCTATGTGTGTGCCGAATTTCATTCTAATCTGAATTGTGTTTTTGTACATATAGAGATAGTTTGCGAACTCTTTCACTGAATTTGTTCCCATTAGAGATTGAATACCTTAATGTGTGTAAAATGGTATCAACCCTTGCGATTTCAATCGCCTTTGGGCAGAAAATCAATCATGCATGCTATTTGGGTACTGTACAAGTATAAGTGTTACACATCATTGAACATGCTGGTCAACAATGACCCTAATTTCAATCTATAAAATAAAAAAAAATTGATCAAATGAAATGTGTATAAATTTCTTTAAGGATTAATTAATTTTGAACATAATCAGATTATCTGTGGGTTCCATTCTGATGATTTACAGATGTACACTCAATCGATTACAAATAAAACACATAAGACAGAATATTATAGGGCTAAAGAAACTAACAATAATTAAATTGACATGTCAGTAAAAATAATCATGACTGAAAAATAATACTTGGCAAAATTAACAAAGAATTTTTCAAAAGCCCAATTACATAATAGATGCCAATAGAATATTCCGATAGTATAAAATGATAAGATCTATTTAAAGTTTATTCTGGTGTAAAATAATCAATTCAAGTTTAATTTTCTGTACAAAAAATTCATATGGGAACCAGTATCAATCACAGAAAATAAAACAAAATGAAGATAACTGTGATCAAATATTCATGTTCAGTGTAATTCATACATGTAGGTGTGAAAGCCTTCTTCCTTAAATAAATTTTATTTCAAATTGTTTCTATGCGCGTACTGTTCACAAATGACCTTCGCATACATGTAAGGATTTCTAGCATACTACTCGGAATCAATTGCAACTGCCTTTTATAGTTCCATTGTTTATTGGAAATCTCATTTGTGAGTTAGCGCCGCCCATTAAATTAATAAGCCCCTCCCACTGGGACTGCTTTCTGGGACTGCTGGGACTGTTCTCTGGGACCGCAGGAACCGCCCTAGGACTGCTGTGGGACTGCTCTGGCACCACTCTGGGACTGCTTTAGCAGTCCCAGAAAGCAGTCCCAAGGATTGATCTGGGACTGCTTTGTGTCAGGTTGGGTCTGGTCGGTACTGTACAAATTATGATGGGCACAAATTAAAGGATTTCTATGAAAGCATAATAAAATAGTTTCTATGTTTTAAATTTCAGAAGTGTGTGTTTTTTACTCTTTATTTATTTAAATTTATATTACCCATTTCTTTAAGAGCTTCAGTTTATCATAACGTCAAAAAGAAACTGTAACGACGTCAAATGACCTATAAATTGCAAATCGGTTATGAGAAATGTTATATAAAATTGTAATTACATTTTAAGCATGTAATTTCTTAATTTTGTTTAATTTTATTAATTAAGCGAAAAAACTTGCTTTAAAACGCCTAATTTTCTATGATGCATGAAGTATTTTGCAATGAAATCTACAGTCGGCCCCTTGAGGAACGCCGATCCTCAGCCAGGAAGGACAACTCTTTAATTTATAATATAATTCAAAAAGCCTCAAAATGATGCTTGACAATTAAATCTCTCTACTCTACAATTTTCATTATATACCTGTCAATGTGCTTCACGTTCTTTAAAGTTCTCAGAAAAGTCTTATTAAATGTCGAAAGTTTCACCCCGTAGAAGCATTTTAAAGGCTCGGAGTACCTTAAACTAGATAAATTGCAAGAAAATCTTAAAAACTTACGACTTTAAAACGTAAAAACGTACCACTTTTCAACTTTATACACAACAATTCCCCAACGACAAACTAAAATCCAGGCTTTTTGGTATCATTGACAGCTGCTTCTTCAATAAAAATGGAACTCGTAAATTCACTTACTTCGTCATCGGTCATTTGCAAAATTATTTTGTTAAAACATTCTAATTGCATGCATAAGTTCTCTGAAGTTAACATCAAGAAGATACTTGAGTTTCTGATTGAAAATATCTATGTGGTTTTTGGAGACCAGGTATTCCAACAATCTATTGGAATCCCCATGGGTACTAATTGCTCTCCGTTAATAGAAGACCTATTTTTATATTCATATGAAGCAGAATTTGGTCAAAATCTTATGCGTGAAAAGAAGAAACAATATGCTGTGGACTTCAACTCGACATTTAGATATATCGACGACGTATTGTCAATTAATAATGATAATTTCCATTCCTACGTCGATACGATATATCCTGGAGAGCTTGAGATAAAAGATATCACAGAGTCCGACACTTCTGCTTCATACTTGGATATTTTACTTGTAAAAGACACTAATGGTAATCTAACAACCAAGCTATATGATAAACGTGATGACTTTAACTTTTCTATCGTCAATTTCCCTTACTTATGCAGCAATATACCTTCATCACCTGCATACGGAGTATATATATCCCAGTTGATTCGATACGCAAAAGCATGCTCTACGTACGAACAATTACTAAAACGAAGTAAATTATTGACAAGCAAGTTGATGAAACAAGAATATCAGCATTCTCGTTTAAAGTCATCATTTCGTAAGTTCTATGGTCGATACAATGACCTTGTCAACAAATACAATTAATCATTGAGTCAAATGCTGTCTGACTTTTTTCATACCAATTGTTAGTCCATTATTTATACACTGAATTGACGCCGAATTTTTACGTTATTTCCTGATCATGACAAGGTGCACACGGCGGGTGATAGGTTCGGCAGGGGATGCTCACTCCTCCACGGCACCTGATCCCACCTCTGATGTTTCGAGGGTCCGTGTTAGCTTGCTTTAATTCTGTATTGTTTTATGGACTTTGAGATCGAATACTGTTCGTTATTTCCATATCTTTCTTACTTTTCTAGATATCATGGTCACTGGTGATCGCTCTCCTTGTTACGAGAGTCAAAGGTGTCAGGTATCAACAAACAGGTAAGAAACTGGTATAATAATGGCAATTTATCTCAAAATGTTAAATCAGTCAATTAAAAGGTCAACATGTATATTATTAGAAGCGTTGTTTTCTTCATAGGATTGGACCATAGCTCCACGTTTATTAATTTCTTTTTACTTTGAAGGTGACCTGACCTATTCATGTATACTCGGGCGGCTTGATCAAAAAAAATGTAAAATACAAAATTAAGCTTTACTGATTTTGTGGCACTAACGGGGTATGGTATATTTTGGTAGTGAATATACGTCAATGAAAAAGGTAAAGCCGACATACAGTTATAGATCCTAAAACATACTGACAATAAAAACTTGTGAACATGGCATAAAAACGGACCCTCGAAATTCCAGAGGTATGATAAGGTATCCAAGTGTATTCTTGATGACGGCGCACACCCGCCGTAAGCCTTTGGTATAGATAAGATAGACGGAATCTATACTCAAACGGTGTATTTAAACAAATACATCACGCTTGCTATAAAATATGTCCATCAAAATGCAATTCAATGATATGATGAATTTGCTAATAAATCATACGAATGACGAAAATACACGGTAGCTTAATAATAAGGCGTTAGCTTTGTGATCAGGGGGCCTATGTGCGAGTTTGTTGGCAGTGCCACATTAATCTTGAATTAAAAATAAGTATTGACTATACCATTAGAAGTGAAAGTTAAGAGACAATCTGAGACCTTAAAAACTGAGGTCTTGTGTCACGGTAGGCGTTTGCACGATAAAAAAAAAGTGGTGATGTTTCAAATTAACTTAATATATCAAATCAACTTATGAACATATATATTGACATATATTGACGTCGTTATATCTAAGTCTGAAGTTGAAAGATGCAGGAAGCGTTTTGTTCTTCATATAGAAGTGTTTGAAAAAAAATCAGCACGTCTGCTAATAAAGGAGCACAACTATGGCCTATCGAAGTTCCTAAAGATTGTTGGAATACTTGATCTTCAAAAGCTGCACATATATTATCAATCGGAAACTCATTTCTTATATATAACATCAGAGTACTTGGGTGTACGATAAGAATTTTTTTTAACAAAATAATTTTGTAAATGACAAATGGCAATGTAAGAATATTTACGAGTTCCGTTTTAATTGAAAAAAAAACAGCTTCCAATGGCGTCAAAAAGGCTAGACTTAAATATATATCATGGGGAATTTCTTCAAAATTCGTGGTAAGACAAGACTATGCAGATAAACGGGAAAATTTCATCTCTTTCCAATTACGTTTAATTCGCTTTTTTTAAAAATGGGAAGTTGTAAAATCCAAGCATACTTTGACATAATGTCCAGTTAAGCATGTCACATCATTTTTGGTGACGTTTAATGTCAGCACAAAGACAAATCATTTTCCTCATATTCTCAATCATTTTCTCTGCTTTTTCACATCCATCACATTTATCTTTGTACCAATTAGTACTAGACCACACAACAAATTTACATGAGAATGGCCTACCGGTTGAAATTATTAATGCATGTTAGAAGGAGTGTTTGTAACCTATATTTTCCCAAAACTAAATTGACATTGACTTTTGCAGGGTTCTCCATGAGCTCTTTTACTGTGTTGCGCCCGACACAGTAACATTTTCTCCGACAGAGTAACGATTCAAATTTTATGCGTGCGACACAGTAAAAAATTTGCCGACACAATAAGATCTGTGAAAATCAGAAAATCCAACTTATAAATTCTCTTTAACTGAAACTTTAATCAAACAATTATACCATCTTTCAAGTCTAACAGGTAGAGCACTTAATTAGGGCTTCACCTTGCATAAACAATTATCTCCTAGACCCTCGCCGGACTTTTCGCATGAAGGAACAAAACAGTTATAATTTGTTTCACACTTCTATGTAACGTTTAATTGGTAGCTGCATTAAAAATACATTGTATTATTTAAAAAAAAAATATATTAAATATGTCTTTTCTATAGAGCCACGACTCTAGAATTATGTTCGCACTGTCAAAGTCAAACATATCATCGTACCGAAATCATTCAATAGATTTAAATAGTCCAATCCACACTTTGCGAAAGTTGTTTCCCTTTGCGAGGTCAACCAAAAGGTCAAAAGGGAAAGAAATGTCATTTCTTCTCTTAATGCTACCAAATATTGGGGCGTGCTGTGAGAAATCCATTGTGTTTTATTTTTTTCCTTTCGATTTGTGGGTTGCCCCATCTTGGGGCAATCAGTACACAAAAGGCAGAGCTTTCTAAAAGTCAAATGACGAAGTTAGAAACCTGAAAACTACAAAGGCTACTGTGTGGATTCTATGGGTTTATCCCCTAAGATGGCGGCCAAGGGACATAACTTTTGAAAAGTGTGGATTGGACTATTGTTTTAAATTTTCAATTAACTCTTAAGAGTATTATATTGTTCTGAAGATTCTCTTTTTTTCTATGCAATTCGGTAATTTGATAAAAAAAAACTGACAAAAAATTACTTATTTACTTTCAAAAGTGGTAACTAGTTTGACTGTATCGATCAGAATTTCCTCTGCTTTTCGAAACACGTGTTTTAAATTTGATCAATTTGTACGACCAAGGCATTTGTGTAAAAAATTAAGATTTTTTTTTCAAAAGTTTGTGCATATATTCTTTTATAATTTTAATGAATAGTGATTCAGCTGCGAATTTGATCGCGAAAATAGCGCGAAATGTTAGTGCTTCACGTAAACTCTGCAACACAGTAAAATTTCAAATGATGGAGAACCCTGCTTTTGTTAAACAACAACAAACCATTAACAGAATAAGTAAATATCTAGAAAACTTGATGACTTGTTTAAGCTGAAGCAAATTATTAATGGCGTCAGTTTCGTTTCTTGTGACATTTAGCATTTTTTTATCCATCATAGATTTTAGATTTCAAATAATAAAGAACGAATTAATGTGTCCCCTGCATTTTTAAACAACCGTTTCTATGAAAACTGTATAACTTTAACTTTTTTGTTTTGAAAAATACCAACAACTTCACATATTTTGACATGTTATATTCAATTACTTCCACAAGGGAGACAATATGTAAATCCCGGAACTTGTGGATCAAGCATTGGATAATTTATGTCTTTAAAACGAAAAAATTAGTTAATAATGTCAAGACTAACCTACTTCAAACATCATATTTTGTTTTCTTTTTTTAAACTTTGGTTCTTTGATGATTTCAAAACCTCGCTAGCTTCATTGTCTATTTTTTTTTGTTTTTCTTACAGTCCCCACAAATGATGTAAATATAGCAAAAGGTTGTCTTAAATGTCCTGGATCGCCATTTAAAGATTCCATTGATCTCTGCGAACCTAAAAAACCACCAACTTTTCATGATATGACGAGTGAGGAAATTAAAGCAATTTTCCATTTCATGCTTTCACAAAGAAGTTTGAATTTGACAATGCAGAGTGAGGCAACTTTGTCTTCAAACTACATTTACACCATGGAATTAATTCTTCCTCAAAAAAAGTCCATCGAAAGTGATCCTCATAGACAATTGAAACGGAAAGCGTTGGTCACTGTATTTCATGGTGGAATGGTGAATCCTGTTGTAGCAGAGTATTGCGTGCAGCTAGCTCCACGTCCAGGGTTTTTTGGAATACCAAGATATATCCCATTTTCCTTCAGACCTGCCACATATCCAGAAACATTAGCAGCTGTGGAAATTCTCATAGAGGAGGCAAATAGGCTGGCTGGAGATATTTTGCTTGAAAGTTTTGAGGGTTCTCTTGTGAACTGTGGAAACAGGTGTCTTGGGTTTGAAATAAGTATTCCTTATGCCGCAATAATTTCGGGAATTCGAGATGAAGGCTTTCGAGGTTTCTGGTTTCCATTTTTTCAAAGACGACGCCCAAGCACCCTAAATCCTGTTGATTTTGTTGTTCTTGTCACCATAAACGGGACGGCTAAACCACAGACTGCAGATGTCTGGTACAATGGCCAACTGTTTGATTCGCTTCAATCATTTAGAAAGGCTCGGCTAAGAGGAATGGTGAAAAAACTTCATGTGAGTTTCCCGTCAGATTCACATCCATCTGAAATGTTTCCGTCACATCCACAAAGACCTCCAATGCAAGTGAAGCCAGACGGAAAACGTTACTCAATCAAAGGCCAGTCAGTTCACTACATGAATTGGGACTTTCAGTTTGGAGTATCACCTACTCATGGTCCTCAGTTGTATCAAATCAAATTTAAAAATGAAATGATCGTTTATCAGTTAGGTCTTTCAGAGATGACCGTTTTCTATTTGTCCTCTGAACCTATTGGTAGATTTGCTAATTTCTTTGATAGTGTCGTTTTGATTGGAAACAACATTCAGACATTAGTGCCAGGCGTTGATTGTCCAAGTCATGCAACTTTTGTAGATACAAGATTTATGTCAGAAACGTCAGATACGCCAGTTATAAAAAAGAAGTCTGTATGCGTGTACGAACACAATACTGGTATCCCGCTCAGACGACATTATGTAAGAGACGACTATCCATCTGGCTATTATGAAGGGGCACCTAAAACTGTACTTGTTCTCCGGATGATATCAACTCTGGCAAACTATGACTATATCTATGACTTTATGTTCTACAACAATGGCGCAATGGAGACTAAAGTAACAACATCAGGGATTGTTTTGCCGTCCTACGTCCAAAACAGCTGCAAATATGGCTTCCAGATAAACGAACAAGCTACAGGCATGCTTCATCATCACATGTTTAATTTTAAGGTTGATGTTGACATCGGAGGCACAAAAAACAGTTACTCCACTTATGATATACGAGAAGAAAGTGTTCCAAACCAATTTTTAAAAGGAAGATATCCCGAAAAATGGTTCCAGACTAAAATAGTTAAAGAAGATTATGCAACGGAGAGAGAGGCCGCTTTAAGATATAATTTTAGCCAACCCAAATACCATGTGTTCTACAATGAAGAAAATAAAGATAAATTTGGGAATCCTAAAGCATATCGGCTTTTATTAAGGGGAATCTGTTCAGAGATGGAGTCGGGAACGAGCCGGGAGCATCATGGATGAGGTATCAATTGGCAGTCACAAAGAGAAAGGAAACTGAACAATATAGTAGCTCTAAATATGCTACCTTTGATGGAGAAGACCGGGTCGTAAATTTTGAGAATTTTATAGGAGTTGAACCCATTCAGCAAGAGGTAGAAATTCAAAATGCATTCTCTATAATTGATAAACTAGACAACTTTTTTCTTTGAATGCATTAGAGACTTTCCCGAAGGGGATTTGTTCAGAGATAGCGAGAGTGAGAACATTGTTTCTCGACTCTTATAATGTTATTCTTCATTTTTATAAATTGATTGATTGTATATTGTTTAACTCCCTATCGAAAATTTTCACACTCAAAATTTGCAGCTCTCCACCGGCGAGTGGTGGCCACTTGCCGGTGGAGAGCTGCAAATTTTGGCCTATACTTGGCACTTAGGGCCATTGAGCTGGGGGGATCTCTTTCGTGCCAGCACCTACTGCGACACGGGACCTCAGCTTAAACAGTCTCATCCAAAGGACCGTTCCTCACGTCACATAGCTGGATTCGAACCCGCGACATAAAGATTGAATCCTTACTTTGCAACCCTCATTTTTAAAAACGGAAGATCAACAAGTCATTTATCATGCAAGCAATGTGAATCGTGCCCTTAACCTTAATGTGAACAAATTAATCCGAAGTCAAAACCGACACTATTTTAGTTCTAAACAATTTATATGAAGTATGTCAATAAAATTACCTTGTCACGGTCCTCGCTTCCATTTCTAACGGGCTAGTTTGGAGTCATCATTTTGTAAGTTTTATGGTCATACAATGATTTTGTCAGCAAATACAATTTATCTTTGAGTCAAATATTGACTGATGTTTTTCATACTAATTTTTACACTGAGTTGACGACGGATTTTTCCCGTTATTTCCCGACCATGACAAGGAGCACACGGTGGGTGTTACCGGTCAGCAGAGGATGTTCGCTCCTCCATGGTACCTGATCCCACCTCTGATGTTTGGGAGGTCCGTGTTTGCTCTCCTCCTATTTTGTATTGTTTAATGGACTTTGATATTGAATACTGTTCGTTATCTCCATATCCTTCTTATTATACTAACTTCGTTCCCGCTATCTTTGTTTTTATATTTTTTTCTCTTGATATGTGTTTGTTCATCTCCTGAATCTTTTTATGTTACTCTCATTTATTTGCATAGTGGACTGAGGAGTGATGTTAAAAGACATGTTGGCATATAGCTACATAAATACGGTAAATTTATGTTTGAAATGTTAAAGTCATTACTACTGTCATATTGCTCAATCTATAGATGTTCCTTACGTCCATTAACGTCTATTTTCAGAAAAACATCCAAATATCTAGAGATGCAACAGATTATGAAGTATCTTTTTATATCGAGTTCATTTGTTTAAAACCAGGCAACATATTATAAAACATGCCTGTAGTTTGAGAAAACTTTGTCGATATATCTTTATGTCGAATGAAAGACTACATGTATGTTGTCGACATATCTGAATGTCAAATAGAATCGTGTTTGCTGTTAAATGTTCCTAGAAATTCCAACTCATGGAAAGACGCAAAAATTTCCCAGTATAGGGCTGCAATTTAAGACTTTACGGCCTTTGAGCAAAAAGGGATCATTTTCTATCAAGCAAATACAGCGACACGGGATCTTGGTTTATAGGGTATCATCCAAAAGACAGGTCCCCACGTCACACAGTGGATTCGAACCCGTGACGTAAGGATCAACTCCTATTCAGGATTTCTAGAGCAAGCTCTCAAACCACTGAGCCTACGATTAATAACAAGAAATATTAAAATTTATGTAAACTCCCATTGCGAACTATATTGTTATGAAAGCGTGTGTATTTGTTTTCTTGTAGGACCTTGTTGCTTGGGTCACTTTAGGCATCCACCACATACCACATACGTCCGAACTTCCCATTATGCAAACTGTCGGTGGTGACGTCAGCTTCTTCCTTCTGCCTTTCAACTATTTCCCCAAAGACCCAAGTTTGGGAATTCGTGACAGCGTTGAAATGTATTACAGTGATCCAAAAGGTCCCCTGAAGGTTCTCTCAAACATGGAGGGACTTGACTGTGTTCCGACGCCTTCTTACACATTGGAGGACCTAGCGGCAGTTTCTGGGGACTTCTTACCTCGACCTAGAAGTGAAAAGTGAACACACAAAAACGCTAAAAATATGAAACAAACAAAATGTTTTCTTTTCAAAAATCAGGAATCTTTAAAATTATTGCTTGATGTAAAATATCAGAACACAGTTAAAATTGAAATTTGCAGCATAAAAAGATGATTGTTCTCAAACCAGCATCAATTTTAATACAAAAGTTACATAGAGGCCACAAGAGGGTGCCAAAGTGGAACATTTTCCTGAATTTTTTCTATTCTTGCGAAAGTTTGTTAAATCGGAGATGCTTTTCCTTTCATGAAACAAAAAGCACAAGCTTGCGTATCTGATATTTGTATATACAAGATGCATGTGATACAAGTGATTGAATAGTTACATTTGGTAGACGAGCAAGCTTGTGTTCTTTGTTTTCTGAAACAAAATGCGCTGTAAAATCAATGAAATTTTGAAAAAAATTGAAATACTTTCTTATCTTCCTGTGACCTCTCTGTATCTCATACCTTAAAACAATTTAAGCCAGGGGTGACAACAGGTTTTTATAGATAAACTTTATTAAACTGTAGATAAACAGGAATCTCGTTTAAAGTTATCATTTTTTAAGTTCTATGGTCGATACAATAACCTTGTCAGCAAATACAATTTATCATTGATTCAAATGCTGACTGACGGTTTACATACAAATTGTCAGTCCATTTTTTATACACTGACTTGACGACGGATTTTTCCCGATCATGTAAGTAATCTACCAATTTTCACTTTAAAGTATTTATAGACATACCTCTAATAAATGGAGCAGAAACGAAATAAAATATCTTCAGTTCCGAAATGTTTTGATCTATAATCTTGTAATAATAATAATAAGGAGGAACCTTGTCTACGTATTTTTGAATGGCCCTTGTATTAGGAAAACATGAGAAACCAGTGACATTTTTTCTTCTAAATTTCTCATTACATCAAAGTGTTGTTTTGATCTCACAGAACTTTCTTTTTTCACAAATACCACGTGTGAACCGGCAAAAATTTATCTTTACTTTTATAAACTTTTATTTAAGTGTAGGAGTTGTGAACTGTCAGTAAAATGATACATCTATCAACAAGTAAGTGAAACTTTTGGGTTTACAAAACACAAACTCTCTTTAGATTGCAGTAACATTTAGCAAATGTGCTTAATTAAATGCAAACTTTGAAATATAAAGTCAAATTTATATGACAAAAATATTGCAATGTTAGATAACAGTTCACAAATGTTTTAGGGAAATGTAGCCTGAATGGTTTGACCTGTCCAAAGGAGCAATATCCCATACTTTAATGATTTAAAGTGAATTATGTTGAATCGTGAATATTCAATGAAAGTAATAGAAGTGCAAATGAAATAACCACCTGTATACACTCAGAAATATCTTCAATTCTCGTTTATTTAAGAAATAAACAACGTCATTCAGTGAACATGGCGTTATGAATAGCAATTGCTCTGCTGGCATATTCCATTATGCGGGCATGTTTATTACTTTTATTTGCATTCTTTGATGTTTTTCAAGAATATCAGAGGAAATCCTAACTTACATAAGGACGCAGCTTCTTGTCTTCAGTAAAGAAAAACATACGGCTTTAAAATCAGTACACCTGATCAATGCCCCTTTTATCTAGTAAATCACAAACATTTTTAAAAGTATTTCCCTCTCAAACACAGTTATCTGGATACAAGCAGCGCCGTCATCACATTCTCTTAATTTTTGTTTTGATGCAGTTGTGACGTCATCGATCAACGTTATTGAAACCCTCTGACAAAAATCAATAATTTAACGCTATGATGAATCAAAGTACCGTCAGTACTAAAAGACGGTGGCATGAAATGATTTAGTTTGTTTAACGTCCCTTTTGAGAATAAATTTTGAGCAGCGAGGGATATTTTTCTGGTTAGCAGTTACTGCAACACGGGATCTGAATTAAGGGGGTGTCCCACAGTGGGAGTCGAATCTGCAACGTAAGGATGGATTCCTTCAGGCCCGTGACTCCAAGGCAAACCCGCTACGTCAAATGGCGACTGGCATTAAATAAGATAAAATGTTGTAATAATTTGTAAAATGATATGGAAATTATAAAGGTTTATTACATTTTTTTTCACAATACATGTATATGTATTTTAATTCATAAATTTATATTTTTGTACTTAAAAGTGAAGTGTTATAAATTCTCACTGTGATATAAAATCTTTACTACTCTTGTGGACATTTTTCATTAAAAAAAATCCATACCAAACATCAAACTGAAATATGCATAAAAACAAGTTATAAAATATTATATAATGTGTTTTGTCGCCCTATGACACACGGATGATAATGTCAAAGTGTCTTTTCCTCGTTGCTAATAATAAATTGGATAACTCCCTCTGAAATTAAGGAATTTCACTGATGCACATACTTTAGTTTCCCTTAATTCTTCAAATACTGTAACAGTCATTGTGCAATACATATAATAGCTTTGTGAACACACGCAGAAAACTGACCTAAATACCCCCCCCCCCAATAAAATCGTATTAATCCTATCGCTAGTAGCATTTCATGCACATGTATTTGAGTACCTTTTTTGTACACCTTTTGAAAGGTAAACTTTATCAGAGGCACGATAGAGTTTCTAAATAGGAATGAGATAAATGTGTAACTTTTGTCCGTTACAGTCTTTGTAATTATAGCCTTGACAAATTGTTATCCGCAAATCAGATAATCAGGCAAATTTTATTGCATCGTATATACCCCAAACAACCCTTTTATTAACTGATTAACTGATTAAAATGCCGTGATCTTTTTTCTTCTTTCTTAAAAAAAACATTTATTCGTTTTTCTAATATAGCATTGTAAACAGATATTAGAAATTGATTCAAACAACCAAAAGACTTAGTTTAATTATAATAAACTACTTAAGTTTTATTGCATATAAAAATATGTACGAATTGACTTCTATGGTCTGCATACGAATATACGAGTCGTTTGGTGTACGCGTTAGTTGTAGTTCGGCGTAACTCAATGAATATTCATGAGGCGATAAATAATGATTACGGCAAATATCAGGAATTAGGCTTTGTGTCCATCAACGAAATGCTTTTGAAATAACTTGAAAGTATTTGTTAACTATGTACATTTTATTTTCAAACATCGGAACAAGTCTACTTTCATTATTTTAACTCTGCAAAAATCTCCGCTAGGGTCCCTGTGTGTTTACATGTTGGTTATTCATAGCCCAGACCAGCAGCAATAGTCTTTGGCTATATATAGCCACCGTCTAAAAATGAGAATGCTTCCATAATGATTAATACTCCAGAATGCTTTTGTACGATTTTTTTTTAGTTTTTTTATTTATTTTAAATAGCTGAATCCATTCTTGAAATAGATAGACTAGTTAAAGAAATTTTCTATTTCTGAATGTTATTACCCAAGTGTGAATAATTATCGTTCTTTATACAAATATGCATGATACGAAAAAATAAAAATATGGCAGTTTTCTACAGTTTTTAAAAATTTTACTATACAATTAAATACATTGACCAAAATTTTTAAAGATATAAATCATAAATTTTAAATATTCTGAATTTCTTTTTTTTTCAAAGAATATTATTAAAAACTTATATTTATTCCTCCCACGAAACATTTCATATATATACTTCTTAACACGGAACATAAGTGTAGTAAAGCTTGATCTACACGAGTGCGATAGAGCAATTGCAGTCATAGCATTAGCAGTTGAGTCTATAGTTATATGAACGCAGTTGGTGCCTACATGTTCATTGTGGGAGAGAGCAGTGGATATGCAAATATATTAAGATATACTTTACATTCATATGTTGGTTCGATCTATCCCATTAAATCTGAAATAAAACCACAGAGTTTGCCAATTGTTATAGTTTTGGATGATAAGACGATAAAGACCAACTATGCACTTATTTGTACGACATCTGAGGTGACTGTACATGTATCCATATCCAATTTGCACAACTTCTTATATATATTGTAATGTAGTACATGTACTCCTGTACATTAAATTGAATCCTCTGTCTATGTGAATCTGTACACGTGTCTTAAAAGCTAGTTAAAATGACCTGTCAGAAATTAAATATTAGTAAAGGCTGAACTTAGAACTTATAAATTTTTGAGAGGCATTCTTAATATACCTGCCAAAGTTACAGTATTTAAAATGATATTTATCAGATTTATTGAGAATCTACCATTTCTTTAAGTAGAGAAGGTTGCTGGTTTAAAAAGGTCGAAAATGAAGTAAAGGTCGTCAAAACTGTTGAAGACCATGGAGTCCACAAAGAACAATAATGACAGAAACATACCTGAACCTACGAATCAGTGGGGGAGGAAGGGGCATTAACTTTAAAATATATGTTGTTTATTTATGAATATATACATATAGATGGCTCTCATCTGGAAAAGAATTGATAGGGAATGGAATTGTTACCAACCTACGTAAAATATGGGCCCGATAGATACCACATCGTTTGACAGAAGCCAACACGTTTGAAGCTTGACAGACAACTTTTAAAACACATTAAAACTGTGCCGGAAGGACGTTTGTTGGCCAGATTATGAAACCTTGATCTATTTTTTGCCACAAATATGATTATTGTTTGGGTTAAAAAGAAGGTTAAAACTCTGTCATGGCAAAAAGATGCAACAGTGCTAAGAAATTGTTTTATTGTTCTTCCTTTAGTTCTAGTGACCTAGTATCATCCTACACAGTACCCCAAAGATTTCTTCTTCACTGCTGTTAACGAGGCTCGGGGGTGGCAGCCATTTTCAAACTATTTCGATCTCCTTTGAAAGAAAAGCTCCATATAAAGATATAAAATATGATAAAATTTTAAAACTAAAATGTTGGGATTTTTTCTTTGCCAAATAACAGATGACAGCTTAATATACCATATCTAAAAAAATAAGTTAATTCTGGTGGTTAATTTTTGGTTTATTTGTTGACCCCCAGCCTCCTTAATATTTAGTGAGAAGTAAAAGAAGAGATTTGGTATAACATTTACTGGAACCCGCTATGATGACTGTTTGTAAGGATATTTTTTACTGAAGTTTCGAATTCCAATATGGATAACTGTAATTCTAATTCATTTTGGATATTAACAATTCAAAAAAGTCACATTGTTTTAAGAATTACCTATATAAGTGTATATCTTAGTAAGGACCAGTAATATGACCTTGTCAGCAAATGCAATTTATCACTATGTCAAATGCTGACTGAATGTGAATACACAAAAATTCCAAAAAACCTTTTGACAATTTGACATCATAAAATGTTACCAAAATCAGCAGCAAAATTTATGACTTTTATTTATATAAAACGCTTCCCAACGTTAAATAAATGTTCAGACTTTTTGATATCATTGACAGCTGTTTTTTCAATAAAAAAAATTAACTCGTATATTGCCGTACCTTGTAATTGGTCATTTGCAAAATTATTTTCTCCAAATACATTCTGATTGTATCATTCTGCTTCATATGAATACAAAAATAGGTCTGCTAATAACGGGGCGCAATTGGTGTCAATGGGAATTCCAGTAGATTGTTGGAAGACTTGGTCTCAAAAAAAAGAGCTCATGTCAATCAGAAACTTAAACATGTTTTTGATGTTGACTTCAAAGTACTTTTATGTACAATCAGAATGTTTTAACAAAATAATTTATGGTGAGAATTAAGCCGGAACTCTTTTTTTCTGACAGTGTTTTAATAATGTAATTGTATACATAAGTTTAACACATGACATAAATGTTAAATTTATAAAATTGCTTTTAGTTCTTACATAATGTTTAGATGCTTTTCATTGTACAACGCTTAGAGTTATTTTACTAATATGTAGCGCTTTACCAATTCATTTTATTATCATTATTAATTACAGATCAAAAGGGACACTGTACTTACTAACAGACTGTTATATGACAAAAGGACAGTATAAACACATTCTAAAATGTAGGCTACCAAGTCATCATTATATAGCATGTCTTTCATGCTTTAACAAATATGGTGTAAACATTTCACAGCTTATTACTTTTCTTACAAAGATCATAAGATTGATTATTATGAATAGATTGATTTTTGTTTTGTTTTTGTATATTTTTATAAATGAAATAAACAGAGCTTTCACTGGTGTAATATACTACATTGTACATTAAATATTAAATCCATGACGTAATATATGTTGATTAATATTTGCAGGGTGGTAATGGAACGTATCAAGAATCTTTATAAACAAACATGAACAACCGGAGTTTAAAAGTGTTTAACATGAATCTAGTAGGATTCATGCAGGATTAAAGCCGAGAAATGAAACTATATAAAACTGCCATATCTATCTTGGATTCTGAATCTTTAAAAAATATTTACAAATATAAATACACAGCGGATACCAATAAATGCTCAATGAAGCCTCTTTCTTTACTCCTCAATAAGATATTTAAAAAAGTGAGGGAAAACAACAAGAGTACTGTGCAACAATATATTCAAGAAATGGTGTAAATCAGATGAAGTTACGTTGTACTCCAAAATTTCAGCTTAAAATCTAAGGATTTTTCAACTTTATTCACAGCCATTCACAACAATCTATAAAAGTCCAGGCTTTTTGATATCATTGACAGCCCATTTTTATGCCCCCGTAAACGAAGTTTCAGGGGTATATAGTTTTTGTCATATCCATCCGTCTGTCTGTCGGTCTGTCACTCTGTCTGTCTGTCCATCTATCTATTTGTCTCTCTGTCTGTCTGTTTGTCTACAAAAACTTCAACCTTCCCCATAACTTTTGAGTAAGTGATGCTATGACTTTCAAATTTCACATGTGTATTCCTTGTGACAAGAACTTTCTTTTGGTATCACCAAATTTGACCAAATGACCTTGGAGTTTGACCCATTTTTACACAAAAATTCAAAACTTTTACTTTGGCCATAACTTTTGAAAGTTAGACACTATGATTTTCATGTTAAACATATGTATTTTTTTACCTTTCATTTGATACCATCAATTTTGACTCTTCGATCTTGACCTTCAAGATTTCCATACTTATGAAAAACCTTAACCTGGGCCATACCTTTAAAACAGTAAGAGTTAGTGCTTTTATACTTCATATATGTAATCCTTCTGAAAGACTTTTCATTGGATTTCATTCGATTCCAAGAACTTTGACCCTTTGACCTTGACCTCGGGGTTTTACCTACTTTTAAAATACAACCTTGACCATAAATTTTGAAAGGTTTAGGACTAGAGATTTTATACTTTAAATATTTAATGCTTGTGATAAGACTTTTCATTTGATATCAAGAACCTTGACCCTTTGACCTTAGAGTGTGACCAATCTCTACATAAATAATCCAAACTTTTACTTAGACCCTAATTTTTAAACGGTAGATACTAGGAATATCACATCATAAATATTATTTGTGGCAAACCTTTCAATTATAATAAACAATTTTGACCTTTAGACCTTGACCTTGAAGGTTCCAAAACTTTAACTTTAACTTTTAACTTTAACCTTTGAATTTGACTTACTTTTTACAAATTAAACTTTAATCTTGGCCATACCATTTGAACAGTAAGGGTTAAAGCTTTCATACTTCACATATGTAATCTTTGTGACAGGACCTTTCAATGAATATCAACAACTTTGAACCTTTGACTTGACCTTGGAGTTTGACCTACAATTTATATATTAACATTGGTCATATTTATTGAACGGTAAGGGCTAGCGCATTCAAACGTCCTGCATGTAAACTTCGAGACAAGGCCTTTTAAGAAACCAACAACCTTGACCAGTTGACCTTGACCCCGGAGTTTGTCCTACCTTTAAAAATGTTAACCTTGGTCATAATTTTTGAACAGGTGGTGTTAGGGTTTTAAATTTCACATTTGTTTTTCTTGTGAAAAAAATCCTTACTTTAGGTACAAATATATTTCATCTGCATTTGAGAAAACTTTTTTGCCATACGGGGAAATCTGCATTTCATAAACATATCTGGTTTTTCTTTAAAAACGAAACGCGTAAATTTACTTACCTTGTCATTGGTAATTTGCAAAATTGTTTTGTTATTTTCTTAATAAAAATTCTTATTGCTTACACATTAAGTTGACGTAAAAAGATGCTTGAGTTTCTGATTGACGCTCGAATGTTGTTTTTGGAGACCAGGTCTTTCAACAACCTATTGAAATTCCCATGGTATTTCTGTGGTCTTCAAATCGATATTCAGATATATCGACGACTTATTGTCAATTTCTAATGGTTATTTCCATTCTTATGTCGTTACGATATATCCTGCTGAGCTTGAGATACAAGATACAATATTGTCAGCAAGTACAATTTATCATTGAGTTAAATACTGACTGACGTTTTTCATTCTGATTGTTAGTCCATTACTTATACACTGAATCGACGATGAATTTTTTTTGTCCTTTCCCGATTATGACAAGGAGAACACTGTGGATGTGACCAGTCTGCAGGGGATGCTTGCTCCTCCTTGTCACCTGATCGATCACATCTCTGATGATTTTGAGGTCTGTGTATGCTCTGCTCCAGTTTTGTATTGTGTTATGGGCTTTTGATCTTGGATACTTTTTGTTTCTCCTTATATTTCATTGTGTAAAATGCTATGTAAAAAACATAAAAATGTTCATTCGAAACAGCAGAGTAACCGATTGTGATAATAATTCAGGTTTGATTTTATTTGTCACAAGAAATATAGTACATGTTCGCAGATTTAAAATTATTGCAACATTTTTATTTTTTATGGATTACTTGTTTCTTTTTTAATATTTTGCACGAACTCCATGTTACATGTACCTACCTGAAAACAACTTCAAATCTGAAAAAAAAGATCAATATTGCATTTTCTTCAGCATTGTTTTCAATGGAAAGGTATTCAGATAAACTAATTCAATCTAAAGTTTATAAACATATTCTTGAAAATGCTTCAGAAATATTATAGTAGAAAAAGCATATATGTTTAAAGTGCTTATTGAACAGACAGATAACATTTTACCACATTTGCTTTAGAGCCGTGGAGTGAAAAAATAATACTTACGTCATGTAGTTGAATCCCACTGTTAACGTGGAGACATTGGAATCCCATGCGTAACGTCGTAATCAAGAAATAAGTTATCAATTTTTGAGTTTTAGTGGGATGTGAAACGGGTTGGTCACGTGATCAAATCTCATTAAACCCGGAGGGCTTAATGGGATATTTCATCATGTGCCAACCCGTTTTACATCCCAATAAAGCTGACTGATTTATTTCAAATAGTATGGTACTAAATCTCAAACCCAAATCTTAAATGATTTTTTTTCACTTTTGATAACTTTTGATGTCACTTTGAAATTACCTTAATCGTTTATGACTAAACAAACATTTTATGGTCACATGAAGAACGTGTCATTCACAGGTATAAAAATGCATTGTTCAAATAATGTTATTTAAGGACAAAGATTTCTAAATGTAAATATTCTGCAATCAGATATACATGTTTAGATAAAACTGCCATGTGTTGTAATGAATGCCTTTTATAGGCGTCATTCTGGTTTAAAAAGCCATGCAAAAGTCATATAGCAGTGAATGAACTATTCCTAAGCAGGAAATTAGATATGTTGGAACAAATTTATCCTTTTTTCATTCTCCTTTTTATATCCCATGTCTTTTTAAAGCAATATGAGCTGCAATTCTTGAGGATTTTATTTTGACGATAAAATGTTATTTACGATTTAGATGAATGATTTCTAAAAATAAAATATATTGTATTTCCGAAGAAATTATAATTTTGCAGCGCAGGGGGAATAAAGAAGCATACAAAATATTCTATCTTGGCTAAATCAGTGCTGCATTATGACGTCATAGTAGGCAAGATGACGTCAATTTTAGAAATCAGGTTTTCGTAATATTGGTATTTAGCGATGTAATTTAACTCTAGAAATTGATTAGAAACGTGTAAACATTAACGAAAATAAAATGATTTTATTTTGTTATGCTGTAACAGTCATAATGATTGAAATCTACCACCGATGACGTCATATGTGTACATCAAGTAACTTGGAAATTGATCATGTCGTGTAAAGAGAATTTGGCTAAGACGGCATGTTCAAAGATACGTTAAATGGAGTTTAAAAGGAAATATCGGAAATATTGTGTTAAATTCATATGGAGTTCAATTAATTAAACAGGTATGTTAATTTATTTTCATCGATTATATTCTCTTTCGAAGACAGTCAGCTATATAACGTATCCCGGTCAGCCTATCGTCCGCCATT
>NW_026928188.1:0-32915 GCF_032062105.1 Saccostrea cuccullata | reverse complement strand
TATCGTGTTTCCGCTCCGCTACAGAGCCGAGATCGAGGGAAAACGATAGAGTAAACTTACCACTGTTTATTGTATGGAAAAACAGGTAATAATATAGCAAACACAGTGGACATACAAAATGCAAAATCTGGCGCCTCGCTCCGAAACACCGGAAAACGTGCTTACTCTGTCGGGTATCGGTGGAATTCGACCCATAGGCAAAAATGCCCGGTATCGAAAACCACCACATCTGCATAAAATGAATCAAGAACAAATGTTAGCATTTAATATTATAAAAACCCTTCGAAATTTTTTCAAACAAATCACAAGACTTCAAGCCCCTTCGCATATGATTTTCTCAGGCACAGCAGGGTCAGAAAAATATTTTATAATCAAATGTTTAGTAAAAGCAATTCGCCTCATAACTCTGAGTTTTATTAATTGTATAAAGAAGCAGACAATTGATAGAGATTTTATCTTTATTTTCCAAAAATCGTGAATAGTGTTTTTCTATATGAGGTATTTTTTTTAGTGAAAGTATTAAACCTTATTCTGCATAGCTCACTTAATCTCACTATTATGCCCCCCCCCCTCCCTCCTGAATCCGCCTATGGTATATAAATGATTAGTCTTTTAGAATCAAACGATCAAGGTACGTAAGACAAAGAAGAAAATAAATAATCTGTCCTTGACAGGCATGAAAATAAATAATCCGTCTTTAAAAAATTGCCAGCCCCCCCCCCCTAGAATCAAATGGTCGTCCCCTTATCCGATGTCTGCGCAGAATTTTATCAACTGCTCATTGCTCCGCCTATTCCGAAAGCGTCCCGTTTTTTGAACAATTCCGATCCGTCTTAATATGTTCTAACTTTGAATGCTCAGCCATTTTACAACAACTTTGAACGTTCAAATTTTGCAGGTTTGACGTGGTAACTTCTGTCAACCTCATGATGTAAAAGCCATCCAGATTTTCGCAGAATTTTATAATATACAATTGAAATTTATAACGTGATGAATAATTTTTTAATTAAAATTTTGCGGTGTTCCGGGCCTCCTTTCCAAGTCTAATTATGAAGCCATGATTGTAATCAAACATTTGAAATAGAATTAGATTTTACATTTTTCAATTCACATTTTGTGAAGAATTAGAAATATTCTAATAATAAATATCAATGACACAACTTTTATTTAACTCTTAGCTTGTCCACGAACTTTACGGACAACCCTCGTATATGACATCGACTCTAGAGGGAGAGGATTCCACTCGTATCTCCAGAAAGTGCACCTATTTTCATCCGATTGGCGTGTTTATCTTTTAAACCTGGGGCATCTGTACAAAGACTACATAAGCCATGAGGCCAAACACTTCCATCAATTTTCTGACAATTCCAAACCATACCATGTTGTTTTCAAGGGAGGCATTTGTAATCTTACAGAAAAAATTAAACACCAACTGGCACCAAAATTATTTATAATCACTCCCTCACCAAATTCAGTCATTGATTCAGAGTATTGAAAACACCTTTAAAGAAATGCCATCATCAAAGTTCTGTCATCTGTTCTACAGTCCAATTTACAACTATTCCAGCTGCGTCTCTCAGAAAGTTTCTAAATTATCAAATAGACAAAGGAAAGTTCCATCTCAGTAAATTCTCCGATGAATTAATTATTGATCAACAGGAAACCCTTGAAGAAGACGTCAAACTTATTAACATTACTATCTGTGAAATAAATACAAATTTCCACCGTTCTCCTATTCGACTGGATTAAGATATTACAAAGAATTCAATTTTAAAAAGGGGAAGAAATGGAGAAAAAAATCTCAATATTTACTTTTGAAAATTTTTATGACGGGGCCCATCCAGAGAATGATTTTATAGAATATGTACTTCAATTTCGGCCTTTTTCACAACTTCCTCCAGTTCAAAATTAACCTAAAAGATATGTCTGAGGACGAGGAGGAAGAAAATGACACCTCATGACCTGGGATTTTCAAAGAAATGAAATGTTCACATCTGCATTCAGACCAGATCATTAAGAGAAATAGAAATCGGGGACAGAATATTACAATCATTAGCGAGGAGAATTGGGGAACTAGAGGAACTAATAGCATCAGATAATTCATCTTCGCTAGCCAAGGGTTTCTGATCCGAAATCTACTCTCTGTATAGTAGATTTCGGATCGCAAGCCAAGGTTTCTGATCCGGAATCTACTCTCTGTAGAGTAGATTTCGGATCGGAAACCCTTGGCTAGCGAAGATACAGCTAATTCAACAGAACAGTTTGTCATGAATATGCAGAACCCAGTTACAGTATAAGGAAAGCATCCACAGACGTTAACAAGATCCTAACCTGGTTGATACGAAGCAAAAATGAAAATAGAGGCTTTTGCGATATTCTACCGGCGGAGTTAAATACCAGTTTGGCCCATTCTTTATGACAGCCACCAAGCAGAACGAAGAACAATATGAGCCATATACTTAAAAATCCATCCAGTGTAGCATCAATCTTTTTTGGCAGGGAAAGGTTCTGTTATTAATATCATAGAAGATGGACAGGAGACATCCCGGGATGTCTTGCTTTCGAGGAAACTACTGTGACAACAAGGAAAGGAGAATGAAGAAAGAAGAGGAGATCCCTTAACTCAGAATGAAATAGATATCCTGTATTCCAATAATTTTCTTGGTGGAGGTATGTAACTTTATTTTCTGTTAATCTTTTTCTATTTAAATTCAGAATAGGAAACCCCTTTCAAGAAACATGACTATTGAATTTTGTTTTATACAGCGAACTTGAAAGCCTCGAGTAATATGGTATATCTGAATAATTCCATGTACTTTGGAATGCGGTCAAAATAGAATATGCAAATCTTAGATGGAGATACATGGGACTGAAACAAACAACGACAGGTGAAACGATCTCGAGCGAAATTTCTGAAAGAGCAACAAAAACGCGCAATGGAGTGAGTGGTGACACGAGAGCATTTGCCCCAAAAATGTTTGAAGACAAAGCAGGCTCTTATTGCATGTCTTATTCTGATTTTATATACTTGCAAATGATGAATTAATAGTAAGAACTGAATATTGAAATCGTCAAATTCAAATTTTAAGGGAATCCAAGATGCCCCGTGGAGATATATTTATTGTACAAGGGGAAAAGACCGGAGAAAATGCTTACCGATGATTCTACATTCTACATTAGCATAAATAGGAAACCGGCTGGGGATTCGTGGTACATGTATATATGTTTCACAACCCATGGGTAAAAACACCATAGGAAACATAAACAAGAGGCCCATGGGCCACATCGCTCACCTGAGAGTCTTTGACCATTTTGTTCTTTACCAGATTCCCCCTTGTAATACATATTACAGCCTCACCCTACCCATTGATCATAATTTTGACATTTTGAAATGTACACTTCCGCAGAGTTTTAGCTTTTCTGGCCCAGTGGTTCTTGAGAAGAAGATTTTTAAAGATTTTTCCTATCATATATTTCTATATAAAAATTTGATTCCCTATTGTGACCCCGCCCTACCCCGGGGGTCATGATTTGAACAATTTACAATCTACACTACCCCAGGGTGCTTCCACATAAGTTTCAGCTTTTCTGGCCAAGTGGTTCATGAGAAGAAGATTTTTAAAGATTTTTCCTATATAATTTTACGTAAAATTTTGATTCCCAATTGTGGTCCCACCCTACCCCCAGGGGTCATGATTTGAACAATTTAGAATCTACACTACCCCAGGATGCTTCCACATAAGTTTTAGCTTTTCTTGCCCTGTGGGTCATGAGAAGAAGATTTTCAAAGATTTTTCCTATATATTTCTATGTAAAACATCGATTCCCCATTGTGACCCCGCCCTACCCCGGGGGTCATGATTTGAACAATTTAGAATCTACACTACCCCAGGGTGCTTCCATATAAGTTTCAGCTTTTCTGGCAAAGTGGTTCATAAGAAGAAGATTTTCAAAGATTTTCCCTATATATTTCAATGTAAAACTTTGATTCCCCATTGTGACCCCGCCCTACCCCCGGGGGTCATGATGTGAACAATTTACAATTTACACTACCCCAGGGTGCTTCTACATAAGTTTCAGCTTTTCTGGTCCAGTAGTTCTTGAGAAGAAGATTTTTAAAGATTTTTCCTATATATTTCTATGTAAAACTTTGATTCCCAATTGTGGCCCCGCCCTATCCCTAGGGGTCATGATTTGAACAATTTAGAATCTACACTACCCCAGGGTGCTTCCATATAAGTTTCAGTTTTTCTGGCCCAGTGGTTCTTGAGAAGAAGATTTTTAAAGATTTTTCCTATATATTTCTATGTTAAACTTTGATTCCCCATTGTGGCTCCGCCCAATCCCCGGGGATCATGGTTTGAACAATTTAGAATCTACACTACCCCAGGGTGCTTCCACATAAGTTTCAGCTTTTCTTGCCCAGTGGTTCTTGAGAAGAAGATTTTTAAAGATTTTTCCTATGTATTTCTATGTAAAACTTTGATTCCCCATTGTGGTCCCGCCCAACCCCCGGGGGTCATGATTTGAACAATTTAGAATCTACACTACCCCAGGATGCTTCCACATAAGTTTCAGCTTTATTGGCCCAGTGGTTCTTGAGAAGAAGATTTTTTAATGACCCCACCCTAATTTTATCTTTTCTTGATTATCTCCCCTTGTGAGGGACTTGGCCCTTTATTTTAACAATTTAAATTCCCCTTTACCCAAGGATGCTTTGTACCAAGTTTGGTCAAAATTGGCCCAGTGGTTCTTGAGAAGAAGTCGAAAATGTGAAAAGTTTACAGACGGACGGACAGACAGACGACGGACAAAATGTGATCAGAAAAGCTCACTTGAGCCTTTGGCTCAGGTGAGCTAAAAAGCAGATGTGTGAGGAAGCTAGTATTCAAGGCCAAAAGATAAATCACAGCATAAGGGGAAACCTCTCTGCAGAATTTTGTGCAATGACATATGATACCGTTCACATATTATCTGAAGAATAAGGAAGCACAATTATTATACCTCATTATAATTATTCTACACAACGCTTTATCTGATTGGTTCTATATTATCACGTGAGCGGGCCGTAAAACTTCATATTTCCCGGTCGTTGGCACGCTTTTCATCATATTCCACCCTTTCGGAGGCCTCGTGCTTTTTACCGTAAGAGTTATCGTTCGTTGAACGAAAACTCCCGAGTAAGCAGAAGTCACAAAATGACTGAAAGTGAGAATTCCACTTACCTACAGGGGATGAAATCAATGATTTATTATCTTTGAATGATTCGGAGAATACAAAAAAGTCAACACTGTTGTCGATTAAATGCCTTAAAGATTTTACAGCAGCAACGGCAGTGGAAATCGAAATTGAGAGTTGTCCGAAAGAAGTATTAGATGATGTTTTGAAAAAGTTTTGCGTTGGAGCCAGAAAAACAAATGGCGAAAGATTCAAAAAGACAGCATTACAAAACATAAGGTATGGGATTAAGCGATATATGAAAGATAATCTGGGCTGTGACATAGTTTCTGACCCAGAATTCTGTGGGAGCAATGAAGTTTTTAAAGCCGTAGCGACGGACCTGAAAAGGAGGGGTCTTGGAAACATTGAACACCATCCTCCCATTTCAGAAAATGATCTGAGACAGCGGAAGTACCCACGTTTTTGACACGACTACACCCTACGGACTACAGAAGAAAGTATGGTTCGAGATTACCTTATTTCGTTGCAGAAGAGGGCGTGAGAACATTCGTTTTATGACAAAAGATACTTTCAAAATTATGAAGGATGACACCAATGTTACCAACACATTGATGAACTGGACAAAAATCATCGGGCCGACACCCAGGGGAGTGTCACAGAGGGCAGAATGTATGAAATACCAGGTATAGTACACAAATATTATTGTACCAAATATCGAATTAATATTGCATGTCAAATTGTTTTACCTAAAAAATCAAATTTTATTTCACAGGAAACAGCAACTGTCCTGTGGTGTCCTTTAAGAAATATATCGAGAAACTTAATCCAGACAGAAATGACCTGTGGCAAAGACCAAGGGATACCTTTAACCAGGACGATGATGTGTGGTATATGAATTCTCCTGTAGGCAAAAAATACACTCTCTCAATTCATGATGGATATCTCTAAGGTAGGAAAACTTTCTCGGGAATACAGAAATCATTCAGTTCGAGCCACTAGCATAACTGTGATGGATATCGGTGGCATTAGTGGGCGCCACATCATGAAGGTATCTGGCCACAAGTCCGAGTCTTCATTGAAGTCTTATTCTCATTTTGTAATGGACAAAAAAAAAGAGAAATCTCTGACACTCTAAGTTTTGCCTTGGGCCACCAAATGGTTTCCGAAACTCCACAGTTGCAAGATTTAGGAGATCTTTCAGATGTGTTTAAAGATGACTTTGAGTTAGAGCCTGTTAATATGACCCATTCCAAAGATATCCGAACATCCTATGTGAAATCGGTCAAAACAACATGAACAATCAGAACCAAGTGGATGTTTCTAACTCTTCGGGAAGATTTCTAAATTTTAGACCTAGTTTACACAGTTGCAACGTTACAATTCACATTAATTATCAAAAATAAATGCATTGCTGCGCAATCTTGTGAAAGTGATACTGTTAGCGCTCAGTTAGAAGTTATTTGTTTTTCCATGTTTACAGAGTTAAAAATTGAATGAAATACAGCACAGTGTATCTTTGTTATATATTTATCTTCAACATGTTAAATTTGAGAATATTTGCTTTACATTTTTTTCCTCAAGATAAATATCTTGTTGTTTGTTATTTATATTAATTTATTTTTTATGTCATTGTTAAACTTGTGTTACTTGTTTTTCATGATTTGTTATCACTACAATGTCTGTGATAATATGACAGAATTTATTACTCATGTTTATTTTTGTTATTTATTTGTTATTCCCCATTTTCAAAAGGTGAGTTATTTCCCCTGAAGGGAACTCTTTTACTGTGTTTAATACGCATGCGCTATAAGGTCGTTTAAAGCAATCGCTATTTAAACGCATTTAATTGATTTCCGAAAAACACAGGGGGTAGGTCTTTTGACACTTTCCCCGATTGCCGCGAGTATAAAAGAGGGGCGCACGTGGCGTTTTTCTCCTCTCGCTCGATAGCTTTCCCAGCGTTTCTGCACTTTTGATAATTGTTTTGAAGTACTTAAAGCCTCCGAGAACGGTTCAGCAAAAATCGAAAATCATGCCATCCATTAGAGCCAGAAAGTCCCAAGCCAGTGCTAAGTCCACCAAGGCAAGCAGGCGGACCAAGGGAGCCAGGCAGCAGCAGGGCAGAGGGGGGAGACGAAACCTAACCGCTGTCCACCACGCTGACACTAGAGCAGACCCTGAGATCGAGCGGGTTGCGATTGGTACAAGTACCCAGGCCTGGGAGGATATTCATGCCTCCACGGGAATGGCGGAGGAGCATGTGCCGCTCACTACTAACTATAAGGGTAGGCAATTAGTTTTTCTACTTCGGAAGCTGCCCTGTCACCGGCAGTTAATTTCGGGGCGATGCCAAACATGGAGGTTTGCGCTGGGGACGATAATTATAGGTGCCCATGTTCCAATCATGTTCCAACCGCTTTAAAACAAAAAAATTTGGGCGGGGAACTATATAAACTTAGTCCTGCTTACAAAGGGAAGCGCTGAACTGCAGCAGTTCACTGCGGGTAGTAATTTTGTCTAAAATGATAGGGGGAACTCGAGGCTAAGCCCAAAGTTTTGAATCAAGATAACAATCATCGATAGATGGACTGATGTTTTTTCTGTTATTTATGCACATATATATTCAAAGGCACCCAGTGAGGGCAGCTGAATTGGTTTAATATATGTTTGTCAATCGCGATGCAACGAGGAAATTTCCGGGCATGGGATGGAGAAATTACGACGAGCAGTTTAGAGTTCGTCAAGCAATCTCTTACCGAAATTGGTCAAAATTAAATTTATGGCTACGCTTGATCGCTGTCCCACCCAGGACGGAACTTAGCCTCGCTGCACCGCATGCACCAAACCAAACTGGTGTCTGCTTCAGTTACAATAGAGGCCGTTGCATTACAGCCAGGGCCGTTGCATTACAGCCAATTGCAAATATGCGCATTTAGGTTCTCTTTGTAAAGAAAAGCACCCAAAATCAAGTTATGCAAAAAATGATACTTTTCGTACCTCAAAAGCCTCAAACAGCACCGCTGCAACCAATAAAGGTCAAAAAGTTTAAATTAACAAATTCCTCTATAAACACTGCAGCTTAAAAAAATTCTCTTACAAATTATCCGAATTTGGAAGTAGCAAAAGAACTTATAAATGGTTTTCAATTTGGTTTTCGATTGTATTACTGGGGGTCCTCGAGAAAAAACAGAAGCCCCTAATTTGCCCTCTTTTTATAAACATGCAGATGTCGCTAGAGTCAATATCAAAAAAGAAATTGATAAAGGAAGGATGGCTGGCCCATTTAAATCACGACCTATGTCAAATTTGCGAGTTTCGCCACTGGGAGTAGTGCCCAAGAAAGCGGAGGGGGAATTCAGGGTAATTCATCACCTCTCATACCCTACCAATAACTCCGTCAACGATTTTACGATAATTGAAGGCATATTGAAGAAATTGAAAACCATGCAATCTCTTATACGATATCTAAATTTTTGCCTGCAGAGCAATTCCTCCAGGTCGCACTTTCTGCAGGCGGCTGTCGAATGCAACGCATGGTTTCTCTCAACCCTATCATCATTTAAGAGTAACAAAAGAGATAAAAGCGGTTTTACTTGTATGGCTGGAATTTTTTGACAAATTTAACGGCTTTGTGGTATTCCAAGAAATGTTTTGAGTAACTAACATAGATTTAGAATTTTTTACAGATAGCTCGGCGCGTCGAGGAAATGGTTTGGGAATTTATTTTAGCGGTGCATGGACCTACGGTGTATGGCCAGAGATTTGGTTCAATAAGGGCTATACTAAGGATATCACTGAGTTGTATTTTTTCCCTTGCTTGTTTCAGTATTTTTATGGGGAGAAAAGCTGCGCAACAAAAAAGTTTTGTTAGATCCGATAATCAATCAGTGGTACATATTGTAAATTCGATGACATCAAAATCAGAATTAGTAATGATCATGTTGCGCAAAATCGTTTTAAAACGCTTGCAGTTGAACATTTCATTTAAAGCGCAGCACGTCTTGGGCGTTCAGAACTTATTGACGGACAGCTTGTTCCGTTTACAATTTCAGCGATTTCACAAGTTGTCTCCGGACGCAGACAGTCAGCCGACACCATTTCCAGGGGCACTTTGGGTTATTTTCAAGACGAAATCACTCGATTGTTAGATGCAAGCATTTCAGCAAACACCAGGGCTGTATACTAACAAGCTTTAAAGAATTTTAAAGATTTCAGAATATTGAAAAAACTACCTGATAAATGACCAGCCCCTTCAAACTATATTCTGTTTTATATAGCATATCATTCAGGCAAGGGCTCAGCAGCTTCAACAGTTTCATCCTATATTTCGGGTATTAGCTATGTACATAAACTGAGACAATGGACCGATCCGGCAGATTTATTCATAGTTAGGAAATCTTTAGAAGGGTTGCGAAGATTAAATAGAACAAAAGACAAAAGAGCACCTATTTCGGAGGAGCTTCTCGCTAAAATCTGTGGCGTTCTAAATCAAGTGTGTTATTCGGAATATGAAACATTCTTGTTTAGATCAGTTTTTACCTTCGCCTTTTACGGCCTATTTATGGGAAGGGGAATTAGCGTATACCTGGGAGAATTGTGCCCATGTACCCTTAACTATTAAGGATATAAAATTTTGTACGTCAATGAGCGTTACTTGCGCCTCTATTTCTGTACGATTCTCTAAAACTGATCAAACAGGAAAAGGTATCAATATTTCATTACCATCTATTCATCAAAGAAACATTTGCCCATTTAATAACTTGAAGAAATTTCTTGCAGTGAGACCACGTGTTGAGAGTTCATTATTCGTGCATAGCAATAAATCCCCGCTAACTAGATATCAGTTTAACGCAGTCCTGAGAAAAACCCTTTCGAAAATTAATCACCCAATTTCTGCTTACAAATCACATTCTTTTAGAATTGGAGGTGCAACGTGTCCTGCCTTAAAAGCGGTATCACATGACAAAATCCAATTATTGGGACGCTGGAAATCAAGCGCATTGCTAAAGTATATCAGAATAGATATATGATAAAAGCTTTGTGGATGAGTTGTATTTACCATATTATTTATTGCTTCCTTAGAGCACCTTGTATGGATTGTGGGATCTTCAATTGTTTACTAGGCATGTAGATAGGCGGCTACAAATCTGACTACTAACTTACGCTTGTAAAATTTAGGCGTTCAGGTAACCTGGATTGGCAAAAGGGGCATGAAATTGGGGGGGGGGGGAGCTCATTGACTCTATCGAGCAAAAGTCCTCCCGCATATTTAATTATACACCAAGGGGGGAATGATATCACATCAATTAAGAGCGAGGTATTATGTACCAGAATAGAGTACGACATATGTTTAATGACAAACAGATTACCAAGTTGCAAAATGATATGGTCTGATATACTCCCGCGCCGAAAAGGGATAGGGGGTCGTGACATATGTTCCGTCGAACGGAAGCGAAAAAGAGTTGATAGAGCTGCTCGTAGGGCGGTCACATCAGTAAACGGCAGAGTTATTAATCACCCTGATATTGAGTTTTCGGAGGAGGGGCTTCACCGCGCTGACGGAGTCCATATGTCTGACTTATAACAAACACTTTTCAATCAGCTATAGAAGCTTTATCTCATCTTAAATTTTATTTGTTGGGTGGCAGAGATGTATAGACATCTCTGAGTGGCGGATATGTCAGACAAGCAGAGACATTTGTCATCATTATATTAATTATTGTTATGTATGATTATCTATTTTACGTGATTTGTAGAGCATGTGGTGGCTCGCTAAGGCTACCCTAGGAGCCAATACAAGCTTGCTATGGAGTGCACTAGAAGCTTGTGTGAGGGATCTGTTTGGTATAACAGTAACCTCGTACCCCGTTCGGTATAACGGGTGGTTATTTTTGCCCTACTCGGTATAGTGGGCTTACCTGTTCGGTATAACGGGTGGTTATTTTTGCCCTACTCGGTATAGTGGGCTTACCTGTTCGGTATAACAGGTGCCTCGCTAAGGAATCCCCTAGGAGGCAATTACATATCCCAGCTGACTCGCTAAGGGGTACCCTAGGAGTCGATTTATACATATTGTTACGCCTTGCTATGGATTACCTTAGAAGGCGAGGTGCCATAACGCCCGTTACCGATTTAGGTGTGTGGCACCCAATGATTGTTAAATGCTTGTCTGACATTTGTCATTGAAACAATTATTAAAGCTGTGGCCTTTATCATCCAAAAAACATGTTTTGTTATTTTTTCGGAAGAATATTCAATTAAGGTCGTTTAAAGCAATCGCTATTTAAACGCATTTAATTGATTTCCGAAAAACACAGGGGGTAGGTCTTTTGACACTTTCCCCGATTGCCGCGAGTATAAAAGAGGGGCGCACGTGGCGTTTTTCTCCTCTCGCTCGATAGCTTTCCCAGCGTTTCTGCACTTTTGATAATTGTTTCCCACCCACCACTCCCACTTAATGAGAAATTAAATCTTAGTTGTTGATAGATTGCTACCTTAAACATGTTAAGAATTGGAGATGCTGTTGTTTCTGCTGTTTATTTGTATTTTTCAGGTTACAATTAACTATGGATGTTTCATGTTAATCTGCGCAAGATTGTGATCTACAGGCAATGGGACTGAGGACTGACGATATGTTGCTGTCGCAGCTTTAAGGATATGTCAGACAAGCAGAGACATTTGTCATCATTATATTAATTATTGTTATGTATGATTATCTATTTTACGTGATTTGTAGAGCATGTGGTGGCTCGCTAAGGCTACCCTAGGAGCCAATACAAGCTTGCTATGGAGTGCACTAGAAGCTTGTGTGAGGGATCTGTTTGGTATAACAGTAACCTCGTACCCCGTTCGGTATAACGGGTGGTTATTTTTGCCCTACTCGGTATAGTGGGCTTACCTGTTCGGTATAACGGGTGGTTATTTTTGCCCTACTCGGTATAGTGGGCTTACCTGTTCGGTATAACAGGTGCCTCGCTAAGGAATCCCCTAGGAGGCAATTACATATCCCAGCTGACTCGCTAAGGGGTACCCTAGGAGTCGATTTATACATATTGTTACGCCTTGCTATGGATTACCCTAGAAGGCGAGGTGCCATAACGCCCGTTACCGATTTAGGTGTGTGGCACCCAATGATTGTTAAATGCTTGTCTGACATTTGTCATTGAAACAATTATTAAAGCTGTGGCCTTTATCATCCAAAAAACATGTTTTGTTATTTTTTCGGAAAAATATTCAATTAAATAAATTCACTTCCGCGGACGTTCTTGATGTAAACATGTTCATGGTTTAATGTCTCTGTCATATGGAAATATGTTATTGTGTTTGTGGTTAAAAATAAATCTTAAACTGATTCGTATTTTTTTTAAATTGCCCACTCATAGTCTCTTTCTGGATTTGTATTAATCTGTATAATAGTATAATAAGGCGCTGTGTGAGCCCCCCCCCCCCTTACCAAAAAAAAAAAAACCAAACAAATTACTGATAAAATGCTGATACATATTCGAATAGGCCTTTTTTTTTATATATAAAAAAACAAAAGCTAATTTTCGGTAGTGGATGTTCTGCAGATGGATCATCATTATTTACAAAAAGTGCAGAACAAATATAAGAATTTTTAGTTATAAAGTTTTTACGAATTAATCTAGCCTGCTGCAGTCATATTTTCTTCTCTGCATCTCTAGGAATTTTTTGGAGACTGATGACATGTCCATCTACAGTTTTACCTCTCAAATTGCTGCATCTACAGCAGTAGAACATCGTCTTCTGCGGCCGATACCAAGAAACTGCGTTTTTGCTCGATTGTATGTCATAACATAGAACTTTTACTTACAAGAACACATTTGGTGACAATTAAAGGCCTATTTCATTTGAATTCACCGTGTTTCCAGAATTTTTTATTTGTAAAATAATTGATTCACTGTATCGTATTAAAACTTTGAATTGAATTCTAAATGAATAATTTAATCTCGTGTGCTCATGTAACGAAGAAAGACTAATTAAAATAGCATCGACCTGAATTCGTGTTACATATGTCGTATAAAGTCTGAGCTGCATTTAATCAAAGTTTTAGTGCAGGATCTAAGCATGTGTACATGTATATTCCCGAGTAAAATACATATTTTGTTTTAGATCAGAGAATTGACAGCAGAAACACGAAATTGGTACATTAATTTCCTAGCATATTTCTAGTTAATTAACGGAAAACATTCTTTTCTCAAGTGTTATTTATGTTTTTAAAATCCTTTCAGTGTAAGTACATGTATTTATTTTTATAAGTTATTCTTTTTTGCAAAGTGTGTAAAAAACAGAGAGAGAGAGAGAGAGACTCATGAAACCCCGTGTAACTGACATACATGTACATCTGTGAAAAAATATATGTACCATAATTATATTGAATTCACAATTAATAATTCTAATAATTTTTAATTTCCACAACTTTGGTTCATATTCAACTGTTCAACCCATTTACACATTCGTTCTCTGTACCTGTACGCACGAAACCTTCGTGCATCACCTCAGTGTCAATCAAAGTCGCATGAAAGTTGATTTGAAACATTCTTATGGCCATCAACTGACATCCAGCGAAATTCATCTTCCCGGTTTCACCACAACGCTTATTAAAAACTTACGTGTATTTTGTAAATTATCCTTTTTAAGACATAAATAAGATGTATCCCGTATATGTAGATTATACATGTGAGATTTTAAGAAAAAATTACAATAACGTAACATAAAAATTGCAAGTTTCTGATGAAGTTGTTTACCAACTAACATGCACGTAGCAACAGGATAATGGGGGGGGGGGGGGTCAAGGGGCATAGCCCCACCCCCACTTTTTCCCAACATTACTTTTTCTATTGAAAATGTTTATTGAAAGACAGGTTGCCAACCCCCCCCCCCTCCCCCCCAACACACACACACACACACAGTTTATACTACGATAAAGTTTTATTGTATGCCAGGGAACTGGTACTGAAATAAGTAGTTTTTTCGAGTTTGGGCAATGTTTTTCTTTGCATGTCAACTTTTCCAGGTAAGAAAAAAAATATTTCTTTGCCCCCATCCCCCCACCCCCACTTTTAAAGACGATGCTACGTGCCTGGCTAATTCGTATAGCTTTCTAGAAAGGGAGGGCTTACAGACCCTTTATAAAATCGCTTATTATCTAAAAATACATTGCAAACCGTTTCCTTCTTTTCAAATTTTTAAATGCAGCGTGTAAGTTGATCACTATTTTGTTGGATTATCGTAATGCGTAGTCCGCGGAAGTTAAGCTAGTGTAGAAGAGTTCCAATTTTGAGGGGAGATAACTCACTTTTGAAAATGGGGAATATGAGATAAATTACTATACAATAAATATTAAAACTTTTCTTTGTTATTATATCTTGAATCTCCATTTTATATCATTGTAAGATAAATTAATTTTTAATTATCACAAACAAAAACATATGAGTATTGATCTGAGAAGAATTTGAAGTTTATTGTTGATTTGGTATAATAATTTATCGCATAAATGTTCGGGAGATATGAAGATTTCTTCATGTCTCCCTCACTATCATGCAATAAATGTATATTATTGCGAATCGGAATTCCAACAGTATGTTGGAAGACTTGGTCTCCCGAGACTTCACAGTAACTCCATCATCCTTGCAATATCAACTGCAAAGTACTTCTGTGGAGAATCGGAGTGATCTTTAACAAAGTACTGGCCAATAGCGAAATAGAAAAAAATATCGACCGTTATTTTTATTTAGAAATATGTTGCAATATTCAAGTACAGCTTGGATATTGTGTTTACATTATATGTCTGCAGGTTGGTTCGATACACAAGAGCATTCTGTACGTCTAAATAATTTTTAAAACGACTTAAGCTTTCGCAAATAAGTTGATGAAACAAGTCATCATTTAGCTAACTCTACATTCATACAATTATCTTGTCAGCAAATAACGTCTAACATAGTGTCAAATGCTGGATGACGTGTTTCTTGCAAAGTACGTATATTGTTTTACTTTACCATTATTTTCACTCCGAAATTTCTGGTCACCCGCGTGGCGCAGTGGTTAAGGTGTCTGCTCAAAAGTCGCAAAGAAAGGAGTTGATCCTTACGTCGCGGGTTGGAATCCCACTATGGGATGTGGAGACCGGTCCTTCGGATGAGACCGTATCGCAGTAGCTGCTGGCACGAAAAAGATCCCTCCCTGCTCAATGGCCCTGAGTGCCGAGTAAAGGATAAAATTTGCCGCTCTCCATCGGCAAGTGGCGATGTCTCCAAATCTGTGAAAAATTCTCGAGAGGGACGTTAAACAATATTATATTTAAACAAACAAAATTAAATTTCTGTATATTGCTATTTGCTTTCGTCGTGCGTCGTGCAATAACATTGCAACATTTTCAGTTTCTTCTCTGCAACCGCTCAACCAATTTTTGCACAAAGCATCTATATATGGGTGAGGGGGAACGAAAATTGTGAATTTCTTGGTCTCTGCCCCCTGGGGCCCAAGGAGCAAAAAATTTGATACTACACATGTATCTTTAAAAATCTTCTTTACTCCTGAACATCAAACAGTCAAACTATTGGCATAAAATTAATAAGCAACGAGTCTACAATATTTTGAGATTCATGGCCTCAGGGTCAGGGGTTCTAGTGCCAGAGCAGGACTTAGATTATATAAAAGAGAAATCGCATTATTTATTTGAAAATCTTCTTTGCTCCTGGGTATTAAACAAACAAATTTAATGTATAGTTTTGATGAGGAAGGGTTTCTTTTCCAAAATTGTGAATTCCATAGCCCTAAAGTCAGGGATTTTGGTGTAAGGACGGGGCTCTATTGATTATATAGTGATTCTTTGAAAATCTTCTCTGCTCCTGGGTATTAAACAAACTTAATACATACATAGTAACGGTGAGGAAGAGTGCCTCTTCTAAAATAATTGTGAATTTCATAGCCTCAGGGTCAGGGGTTCTGGTGTAAGAATGGGACTTTCTTGATTATAATAAAAATGCATTAATTCTTTGAAAATCCTTTATGCTGCTCCTTGATTTTAAACAAATGAACAACATAGAACTTTATTATTTCAAAAATTATGAACTTCATGGACCCAGGGTCAGGGGTTCAGATGTTAGGTTGGGGCTCTTGTTTATAAAATGAAAATGCATGAATTCTTTAAAAATCTTCCCGTCTGCTACTGGCATGGGTATTTTAGAAAACTAACTACGTACATAGGTAAGACGAGGAAGTGTGCCTCCTCAAAAATTATAAATTTCATGGCCCCAGTGTCAGGGGTTCTGGTGTAAGGGCGGGGCTACGTAAATTATATAGTGAAATGCATAATTTTTTTTTGAAAATGTCTGCTCCTGCCAGTCCTGTGTATTGAGGAGGTGTACTACCTATTTATCTATGATGAGCAATGGTTCTGCATGCTTGTAGAATTTTGAATTTCAATGCCCCTGGCTGACGTGGTGCTGGTGTTAGGATGGGGCTCTAATTGTTTAGTGTTTACTGTAAATGAATCATTGCTTTTAATTCTGCTCATTGGTATTAATCAAACCTTTATGACGAGCAAGGGTGCCTTTTCGAAAATTGTGAAATTTGTCGCTCCGGGGTCCCCGTGGGGTGGGGCATAACTGACTATTGCTGAATATTACTCATTAGTTGAAATGCATTTTTGTTCCCCTTCTTTGGGTATTAGGTAACCAAGCTAAGCATACTTAGTGCATATTTATGCTGAGCAATGGTGCATCTTTCAAAATTGTGAATGTCATGGCCTCTGGTTTAAAACATGAACCAAATTCAATGGATAGAAAGCTGTTGCATGATGCTCAGGTAACCTATAAGGCCCATGGGCCTCTTGTTTTTAACCTGTCCGATAATGCCAAGGAACACGAGTGTGTTCGGCCGACAGGGGATGTTTACTCCTAAATGGCATCTGATCCCCATCTGATGTTTCTAGTGGTCCATGTTTGCACTGATATCAATTTGAATTGTTTCAATGGACATATGAACTAAATTACTTCTTTAACTTGAATCAAATACACTTCCACTGATTGTAATGGTTATAGTATTTAATACTGGAATTTCGTTATGCTGACAAGCACACTTTTGATGTAGTCGTTCTTCTTTTAAGTTATGAAATTCATTTAATTTGAGCATAGTTGAAAAACTATAGGATTTTTTTCTAAGCAGATAATCAATTCGATTCAAATCTAAAGATTAATCGATTTGTATGATCAATATAGTTTGGCATTTGATCAAAATTCTGTGATTAACCTTTAATATTGACATTTCCAAATAATGTTCCTTAAGATTCTTTGCAAATAGGAGCATTGTTCGTTTTTCTCATGAACTACCATGGATGCACATGAATGCGTCTGTAAATTTGACAGTTAATACGTCCGTTCTCGCCCGTCTGTTAAGCTTATGGGGTGCCAATCTCTTATCCATAACTCCTCTCATACCACTGAGTGAAATTCAAGGAAGCCTTCACAGAGTCTTTGTTATATAATACCATTGTGCATCCCTTTTTTAAAGCTCTACTGCTCAGAGACCAGAAGAGCTTATGCGATGGTAATGCGTCCGTCCGTCTGCAAAATGCTACTCCTTCTACAGTTTTGGTCTGATTTCAATATAACTTGGCATACAAGTTGACTACACTAATTCTGAAAATTGTTTTTTTATTTTGATGAACGGTGTTCTCGAGGTTACTAAAAATAGGAATTTCTGTGAAATGCTTAAAAAATGCCATTCCTCCTACAATTTCAATAAACCTTGGCACACAAGTAGACTACAGTAAGATACATAATTCTATATATTGGTTTTTGATTTTGATGAACGGCGCTGCCATGCTTACAAAAAATAAAAATTTCTGTGAACCCTTTTCAAAATGCTACTCCTCCTACAGTTTGGGTCTGATTTCAGTATAAGGTCATTCCATGTTTTTTCTATGTTTAGCGTCCGCGTGCGCCTTGGTTTTTGACACCCCATATAAGAAAAACCACACAACATGAAATCTTTAAATTTTGTCAATTTCTCCAAACAATTCTATACAGTAAGTTATATTGGGTGTATTTTAAGCATTTAATCCCTTGTTTTTGCTTAAGGATAGATAATTCCTTTATTAAAGCAGTTTAGTTAGATCAAATCATTTGAAGGGCGTTATTTTTATCACTTTTAAGCCTGTGTTTTATGTTTTGGCCTGTGTGTTTTTGCGAGTAGGTTGGTAGGTTTTTGAAAGATGGGTGGACGCTAAACAGAGAAAAAACTTAGAATGGCCTAACTTGGCACACAAATAGACTACACTAAGATACATAATTCTATGTATTGGTTTTTGATTTTGATGAGCGGTGTTGCCGTGGTAACTAAAAATAGAAATTTCTGTGAAATACTTTCAATTTTTACTCCTCTTACAGTTTTGGTCTGATTTTAATATAACGTGGCATACAAATAGACTGCACTAAAATATATAATTCTGTTTATTGGTTTTTGATTTCGATGAACATTGTTGCCGTGGTTACTAAAAATAGAAAAATTCTGCAAATCCAACAACATTTTTACTTTGATTATTATATAATGTGGCATACAAGGAGACTGAGATACATAATTGCCTATATTGTTTTTTTTTAAAATATATATATTTTTTTATAAATGATATTGCCATGGTAACTAAAACTGAAAATACTGTTATGCTAATAAAAGTTTATTAAAAGCTATTCCTACAGTTGTAGTCTTATTGCAATATCTTGCCATAAAAAGAGACTCAATCAAGGATAATTATTCTGTTTATTGCTGTTGTAAAGTTTCAAGTCCCAACTGCTACTTTTCTCTTCCTTTGTTATAAGTACAAACCAGTAGAGCTTCAGTCTCGAGAGAGACTTCTGGTTACTTTTAGATCTGACACACATTTCGGGTTTCCCATAGCAAAACATGTACACTGTTATTCCTTCTATAAAATTGAGAGTTACCCACCTCTTAACCGAAATTCTTCCTATACCATTGAATAAAATTTAATGATACTTTCAAAAATTCTTTACATGATGCCATTTTGCCGGCTTATCATTTTGTGAGCTCAGTGTTCACGTTCAGTTTTTCATTAAATGTCGAAAGATGAGACCTGGAGGCACTTTTTTCTCTTAAAAAAATATAGAAAACAGCAATTATTACAGATAAAAATTTTTGATTTGAAAGTTCCACAAACACAAATGAATTTTAAGGGTTTATACGAAATGATACCATATTTAAGAAAAGCATTTAGTGTACATCAATTAACAGGCTATATCTGGAGAAAAATTTTAAATGAAACTTTCAGCTGTGAAACAAAAAAGATTACATTTTGGCGATTTCCTTCCGTGAAATTTCTTGCATGCAGCGCAAATTACATCGTCCTTGGGTTTGAAATATTTACGAGATTGCAGCAAAGGACCTTTCGGAACTATAATAAATAAAACGGGCATTTCAAAAGCAGTTGTCCATGTACACGGCATTTTAATTAATCTTATGTTCAAATCATTGTTAGGAGTGCAGTAATTTAGAAAGAATGGTTGCGGATGTTAAGCCTTTTTCTTCAAACAACATAAAGTGAACAGAAGTTCATCTCTAACAAATGGAAATGTACACGACATCACCGTAGCAATTCCTCTAAAGGTACTTCAATGCAAATAAAATATTACCTATCACTGAATCTGTCTTGTTCAAGTATTTACAACCAGAACAAACTGCATCACCGGGTAGTTTAGGCCTCTTACCAGATTTTGATGAAGCGGCGCTTCTTTGAACTACAAAGAAATTGTTAGTTTGTACATTAAATTTTATTATTTCTATACGTACAAACAAAAACTATTGTTTGTCATAAATCATTTTGCCGAATCTCGTATGTAGTTAAGCTTTACAAAGTTCTCCACAGTACACGTCTTATTAAAGATTTAATGAGTTTGTCGGCTATATATCCTACGATTACAATTTTAATTAGCAAATAAATAAAATACTACATGCGTATTCATCAATTTTTTTAAAAAATTTGATTGGCATTCAGTAGTTGAATGATATAATTGCATTTGCTGAAAAAGATCGATATTAAGAAAATATAAGTGCATCTCAACTCTTACCTTTGTGTTGTTTGTGTGTTTGTCCATGTGGAATGTTTGAGTTAACTAGTAAAACTACAACCAAAATAATTAGGACAATCTTTCTCATGGCAGGAATTGGCTATATTGCTTGATTTAGAGAATAGGACTGACATACTGATGGGTTTTATTTTATGCCCTTAAATAGCAAATGGATTTCCCAGAATTTATTTTGAGAAAAATTTAATCCTGGCTTACAAAGTAATTTTGAGTAGGCCTAAGTCATTAATAATGAATGATTTATTTTTAAGCTTAATATTATTTTTTTTAAAGATTCATTTTTCTTGGACGACGTGGAAAACATTAGAACGAAAATCATAAGGAAAATAGCACCTACAAATTAAAGTCTAGCTATGGACTTAGTTTTATTTATGTGAACATTTGAGATAATAAGTAGATGCCTAAAACATCTATACTCAGTTCCTTTAAACTGTGTAAATTGACATCTTTTTATCTCTTTACGTTTAAGTCTTTAGATGCAGAATTGTTTATAAACATTTAATTAATATTTTGTTTCACTAAAAATATTTTCAAGATCAATAATGGGACGATAACTCTTGTTGATGGATGCATATTTTTTTTACAAGCACAGAAAACAATTTGATGTTCTGATTTAAAAACTAACGCTTCATTTTGTTTTCTAATAAGAATTAGATAGACCTGTATGATAGTAAATATTATTTTCATACATGTATATACTCAGTACCTCATATCTTTAATTTTGTTGTGAGATAAAAAATTATTGATCTTTCTATTTACCATATGTCAAATTTTCTTCACATCATGGTTAGACAGAGTATCCATTTCTGAAAAAGTAAGCAACGCTTCATATTTAAACTATTTTCCATTTGAATCTATTGCTATTGTTGTTGATGAAAATCAATATTTGGAATAAAAAAAATGAAATTTGGAGCAGAGGGCTATTTCACCTTAACCCTTTCTCTACCGGCACATTTTCAGCGTTTTTGCAAACCTATTGACATATCCTTATAAATCAATTTATAACTTTTTTATTCAAAGAGCAATCTAGGCATAATGTATACCATTTTGTAGGGAATTTTTTGGAGATGATATTTCATAACTATGCAGGTACCTCACGACTGACCTTGCTAGTGGAAATTGAGGTCAAAGGTCAAATTAGTGCAGAATTTTATTGCATTTTTTGACTCTTTTTAATCTTCAAGTTAAAAATGAACAGTGATACACATTGAAATAGGAAATTCAGAATAAACCCACAAGAGGGCATTTTCCTGTATTACATTAATCACATAAACTTTTTTTTCAATTCTGCAAATAATGACTTTAAAGAGGTTGCTAAGCAACGGAGTATTTTTTCAATTTTCAGGCAGTATTTCTTGTTTTCTGCTCATCCCACACACATTTATGCATTCCATTAAACTGTAAAGTCAAATGTGGGGTAATGATACTGAAAATAATATACATCAGATAATTGTCTTAAAGTTTGACCTCATTAGATTCACTTTTTTTTGGAGGTCAAAGGTCAAATAAGTGCATAATTTTAGAAAATTTTCCCAAAACTTTTCATCTTTCTTGCTAAAATTTGTAACAATGGATGCTAAAGAAGAAAATTATGAATTTACTCTTTAGAAGGCATCATACTGAATTGCAATATCCACATATTATTTTTGTTCAAATTTGTGTTGAATGACCTTTAAATGGTTGCTAAGCAACAGCAATATTCAATTTTTTGGCTTTATAGGTTTCATATTTCTTATTCTAGACAGTTTTCCATGGTATCGTTTGTAAGATATAAGGTCAAAAATAATGTATAAAACATCCAACAAATAATTGTCTTAAATATTGACCCTGAAATTTCTGCTCTTTGGGGGTCAAGGTCATATCAGTACAGAAATCTGCCTTAAATCGTTAGTATATATCAAATTTGAAATGCTGCAATTATTATGGCCATATTGTCCAATAACTGACACATAAAATTGTAAACAAAAAAAAATCAACAGAGATATCACAAAAGTGAATAGTTTTGTTTTACTTTTTTTTTTTCAAATCTTGGTTGCCATTCAAAAAATATACCTCTGACTTAAGTAAACTAGAACAAAATTTGTAAGATGTGTTCTCAAGTATTTCAATCTTAGTGACAAATACTATTAAAATCATATTAAGGTAAAAATGTATTGCAAGCAGTATAATTACACAATAGAGTACTTATTTTGTCATTTTTCAAAAACTAAGTCAAATACATTTTGTTATCTAGAATACAATGCATAAGAAAAGATTTACATTTTTTCTTTTCTTACAAGAATTATTTAACATTTTTAAGTCTTTATTGGGTCACTTGTTAAAACAACTTTTGTCATTTTATAAGCATATGAAAAAACAGCAAAGATGGACAAGCACAGAACTCCAGCTACAATCTTTCACTCATCCAATTTATGTGGCATACAATTACTGCATTTCAGTAGCCAAGGATTTCTTTAGTATTTGCTACTCTTCTCACAAACCCTTGACTTATGCTGTCAAAAGTCAGAATTCCTTATATCACATGACACGATCTTGAATAACCACTTGCATTATTGATAGAAATAAAGAGCATTCCTAAAAGTGAAGTATCCAGCAAAGAATAATTAACAAGCAGATAGGCTTATTTGCTAGTAAGTTTTCAGGTTTTTGTCTCTAGATTCCAGATTACATTATGTGCACATCCTCTTCAAAGTCTCTAACTTTAGATCCCAGATTACATTATGTGCACATCATCTTCATGTTGAATGAACTCTCTGCCATCTCTCTGAAAGACCGAGGGAACTCCTTTGATTTGACCAAGGCATGATCAGTTTCTAAATGTATTCTGTCCCGACTCCTGTAACAAATTTTAGAAAAAAGTTTTGAAAAATTAAGCTTTTATAATCGAATATGTATTTTTAATCAGATTATTTAGTTTATACAGAAATCTACAATTGACACATTGATATAACTTTCCTTTTATAATGTTGTTAAAAAGTCTTTACAAAGCATATCATATATATTATATTACATATATGTCATATATTGTCATACTTGTAGTTAAATGGTTTGGTGAAGTCAATGTATTATGACTGAAAAATTGCCCGCATTGTACTAAACAATCATGGTTAATCAATTATAAATTTTTAAAAACAGCATAATTAACCATTAATTTTATCAAATGCATGAAGTATACTTTTTTAGTTTCTGTTGTCAGGGTTGTTAAGAGAAAGGGCATGTTGGACTGAAAACTGTTACTTCAGAGAAGAATCCCTGGGACAAGGTGTTTATGTACAAGGGCTTGTTTGTATGTTATTAGATAGAATTTCTCTCTCAGATGGAGACGCCACCACTTGTCGGTGGACAGATGCAAATTTTGTTCTATACTTGGCACTTACGGTTATTGAGCTGTGAGGGATCTTTTTCATGCCAGCACCTACTGCGACAAGGGACCTTAATTGGTTTATATATGTATAATGTAAGATAAGATAATTTTAAAGTGTCTCATCAGAAGGACAGGTCTCCATGTCTCATAGTAAGATTCGAACCTGCAATGTAAGGATCAACTCCTTACTTCGTGACTATAGGGCAGAGGCTCTGACCACTGCGCCAGTTGGGCTACTCATGTACATGGAAGTGTTGACTAATAGTCATCTAGTGGCAATGAGGAATTTTGACTGCAATAAAATTGACTTACTAATAACTAAGCACCTATGTCCTCCACATCATGGTCTTTTCTGTGCATGGTGGCCATTGGTGGGATTAGCAAGTGGGTCTTCATAGATGAAAGTTCTGAAGCCTTTGGTACCAGCACACTACACATGCTAAAAAAAATTTTTGTGCTTGTGTTAATTACATGTATGTCAAGTTTCATTTTTTCTTTAAATGGTACTTAGAGGTGGTCATGAAAACTTACCCACTTCAAAAACAACACAAAAATAAGTCGAACTTATTTGAATCCATCATCGCAAAACACGGTTTGGATGTTCAGGCCAACAATACAAAAATTGATTTGTTTGATGTACTCTGACGACCCTTCAAAATTGCCCCTACCCAATAATTTTTTCAGCACTTTAAACTTTTATTTTTCTTTTTAAATTTACTAAAATGGTTTCATTTTAAAGCAAAGATGTATAATTTCTATAGGATGCTTTTTGACTGAAAGTTTTTATAACAATAAACTTGTGTAGCTAACAAACATATCAATGTACTATTAAGAAATGTGTGATTTTATGACAGTTATCAATTTTTCAGCAGTGTAAACCACCTGAAAATTAACGACCTACCAAACCATCTTGAAAAATGTGGGTCGGAGTACATCGAACAAAAATATTTTATTGATTTTATTAATCAGTCAACACAGTATTCGGATTCCATATTGAGAAAACAGTGACATAGTTTTTGTGATCGTTGAAAGAACCGAAAAGTATCATTTGTGGGTTACCGACGATGTCAAACCAGCGAACGGCTTCATATCACATGAACACGTGTAGCCAGGGTCCAGTTTATACTAGTACTATAGTATATAGGTCCTTGGTAGTCTATAATGTCTTTTCATTTCAGTCAATGTACTTTAAAACACTTTTAAACTTTTCAATCAATACTTACTCACATATAATGCCAAAGAAAAGACCCGTCATATCTGATGAATTGACGTGTCCTCCATCGTAAAATAATCATGAAAATCCATGCTGTTGTTGTTTACTGCTAAAGCGGAAACACGTGTTAGTCTCGAATAATATCAACTCATACTATACCGTAATGAGTCGTTTAAGCGTTGGTTCGGGCTCTATTCTCACTCTGACTCGGTATATATTAAATCATTGTGTTTTCGAAGTTTTTTTTTAAAATTTCATGTCAGTATATGTTTAATTGTATTTTATATTAAGAATATATTTTAAAGCAAACAGCAATAAAATCTTATTTTTTTGACGTAGACCTTAAGGAATCAAACATTTTTTTTTCATCAACACTGAATGAACTTATTGAACATTACATAAATAAACAAAAATACATAAGTACTACATTTCTATAAAGGTGTAAATATAATTACTGTTAATTTAAACCATTTTTTTTTTAAATAAAACATCTATTTAAATAAATATATTTAATTAAATATAATAGTACTAAACATGTTCCGAATGAGGCGCAACGAAAACGACCTTGACGTTAAATATTGACTACATTCGAATTTTGTACAAAAAATTACGCGGAGGTTCAAAATTCAAACTATGGTAATTAAGAAAATACCGAAAATAAAGAGACCAGTAAAGTCTTGTTGAAATGGAAATTTTCTCCACTTTTACCAGCTGTATTTTGTTTTCCCTATTTCAACACAGAAATAAAGGTAAAACTGCGTTTAATTTCAATATTACGAATAAAACCTAGAAAAATTACATGCGTGGAAGAAAATTCTTGTTTTTATAAAATATTTAAAAGTAAAAGCAATAATTTTTACATATTTTAAAAGCAGAGAAAATATCCTTTTTAAATATATTAATTTTATTTAAATGATTTAATCAGGAAAAAATATATCTATCGTCAGGAAAATCGTCCTTGCTTTGGAAAATTGCGTCATTTTCAAAAAGTCATGAATGTCTTCAAAACGTAAAATCTATTCATTACCTATTAAAAAGGCTCGAAATTTTCACAGGGTCTGAAAGTAGAGAAAATTTCCTAAAAGATGATATATAGTTTATATACCTTAATGCTATTATTAAAAAGATACGGAGGTCCTGTTATCGCATTGTCGTGTTTTAACGCGCTATCGGTCATATTGACCGATGCGGTAGAGAAGGGGTTAAAGCAGAGTATTTTTTAGAACTTTTATTTGACAAGAAAAAGACACTTACTTGGTTTTCAACTTGAAGTTTAATTATATTGACATTTTATCAATTAACTATAGTAAAAGTTTCTTTCATTTATATGTCAACTACATGTCTATCTTAGTGTACTCCGAATAACAGAGGTCGCCTCGTCTGTTTCATATAAACTTACCAATCTTGATCATTGAAAAATATTCAATACACCATAAATTTCAATACTTTGGGCTGCAAATAGTATAAAATTGTTTTAAAGCCTTTTAAGCTCTTTTTATAGGAAAAAAACGTTAAACATCAATTCCCGAGGCAAAGATCGGTAAACTAGACCTTTCTTTTCTTTTCAATAGTGTTCATGTTATTATGGTTTAAATAATAAAAATGAGTTAGACTACCCTGTCACCCCGACACGGCGTTGTCTAGTTCTTCTATTAAAGGGACATGGACACAGTTTTAACTGAATTTTTGAAACTAATTTAAATGTTTACAATTCCTAACTAAGGCATAATATAATGATCAGCAAAAAGTTCAACACCATTTGGTGTTTAATAAACGAGATATAGAACTAAAAGTTCTTCATAATGTAAACAAGGCTTCTGCCTTGTTTTTGTTTACATATAGAAAATATATTTATTACAAAATAAAATTCAGCATATCACTAGAAACTGTCGAATCGTATTCAAAATTAACTTTTATTTGAAATTATCTTCTTTGAACGATTGATTGATTATTATTGTTTAACGCCGAGTCGAATATTTCAGCCATATTTCGGCGATCAAATTAAGTGAGTATGATCATTTTTGAAATATTTGGTTTTTCTGGCGGCCTCCAGTGAGCCTACTCATTTTCGAAAACCAGAGAAACGATCTTTTACATGTCAAGGGGGTTGTTATCCTTGACCGAACATATACATGTATTAGTATATTAATCTATGTAAACAAAAACATGACATGGACCCTGTTTATACATAACAAATGTTTGAATCTCTAAATATGCCTTCTATCTCAACAACTGATGTTCAAATTTTTGATGATCATTAGAAAGACCTTAGTTAAATATTTGTAAACATGGAAAAGTAAATTTGAAAATTCTTAGCTGAAACTATGTCCATGTCCCGTTAATATGGAGGTAAATATAATAGTAAAATAAAAGTTATCTATGTCTTCTCAGTGCTAATTTAAATTTAAGTGGCATGAAATGCTATCCATATGAATTAAAAAAAATTCAACTACTTTTGTGCGTTTTATCGTTAATCTGCATAGTATTAACCATCAAATGTAACAAAAGTATTTCTTAAAAACGAAGTTCTTATGTACATCTTTTACTTGACCGAATAAAAACTACTCTATGCTTTAAAAAACGAACTACAACTAGCATTTAACTTTTCGACATATTTCCAATTATCTTTTCGGCATACTTACCTTCAACAAAGAAAATGTTCGTCTCCTCCCAATCTCAAACCTTTTAGCGTCCAAATGCACCCAGACATTTTTATAGTCTTTGAGTGTCTCACATAACATGCATATTTGTTCTTTATGATATATACATGTACATTTTCTTTTTATTTCAGTTGGGGTAAGGTCCAAGTTGTATCATCGTTTCGTTTCTATCCTTTTTTTCAATCTGATAAATATTAATTCTGACTTCATAAAATCTTCTTTGTGCTTTTGAAACATATACAGTGTACATGAACAAATGAATTGTCATTTATGAAAAATAACTAAAAGGTACATGTATTACCAAATCACATTTTCTTATGTGTCTTATTTGCCGTTCCCAGCAACTGCGTCATAAATTTCCAAAATTTAGGGGTTTTTTCATATCATATTTTAATTAAGGATTTCCGAAATTTTTCATTGAAATTTCACCAAATGAAAGCAGTATATCAAGAGAGCACATTTTGATGTTTCCCAATTAAACACAGTTCAAACTCACCCACCAAACAATACATGGCCTATACTTTAGGAATATTTAAAAGAATCTCACGCTGGATTACATTTCCTAAAAATGGATTAAAAGAAATAGAAAAAGAAATGAACTAAAGGTATGTCACTTCCGACGCTAGTAAGAATGTATAATAAGGACTTATTAATTTTTTTTTGGTTAATTTGATACGTTCTTACATATTTATCATGAATCAAAATCACAAAGGAAATCAGAGGTCGATATGGATCAGGTCCAGTTAATTTGATCATTGCACGTTACAATTTGAATTGTAACTTTAGGTTTATCAGTTTAACTTCTATCAAATTTACTAAGATTTAATCTTGACAATGATGCAAAATAATTTGAAAAATTATATATTATAAGAAAGATGCTCTAAATAATTGCAGAAAAATATTGTGCAACCTTTTTCCTCTTATAATATACTAAATTTAATGATAAAATTTAGCAAACAGACAAGAAAATTTAGTCGGTATCAAGAGATGATCGTTTAAAGGTGTATGCAATTACAAAAAGAAAAAAAATCCATTCAAGTCTTTACTGGGTCACTTGTTAAAACAACTTTTGTCATTTTATAAGCATATGAAAAAACAGCAAAGATGGACAAGCACAGAACTCCAGCTACAATCTTTCACTCATCCAATTTATGTGGCATACAAGTACTGCATTTCAGTAGCCAAGGATTTCTTTAGTATTTGCTACTCTTCTCACAAACCCTTGACTTATGCTGTCAAAAGTCAGAATTCCTTATATCACATGACACGATCTTGAATAACCACTTGCATTATTGATAGAAATAAAGAGCATTCTTAAAAGTGAAGTATCCAGCAAAGAATAATTAACAAGCAGATAGGCTTATTTGCTAGTAAGTTTTCAGGTTTTTGTCTCTAGATTCCAGATTACATTATGTGCACATCCTCTTCAAAGTCTCTAACTTTAGATCCCAGATTACATTATGTGCACATCATCTTCATGTTGAATGAACTCTCTGCCATCTCTCTGAAAGACCGAGGGAACTCCTTTGATTTGACCAAGGCATGATCAGTTTCTAAATGTATTCTGTCCCGACTCCTGTAACAAATTTTAGAAAAAAGTTTTGAAAAATTAAGCTTTTATAATCGAATATGTATTTTTAATCAGATTATTTAGTTTATACAGAAATCTACAATTGACACATTGATATAACTTTCCTTTTATAATGTTGTTAAAAAGTCTTTACAAAGCATATCATATATATTATATTACATATATGTCATATATTGTCATACTTGTAGTTAAATGGTTTGGTGAAGTCAATGTATTATGACTGAAAAATTGCCCGCATTGTACTAAACAATCATGGTTAATCAATTATAAATTTTTAAAAACAGCATAATTAACCATTAATTTTATCAAATGCATGAAGTATACTTTTTTAGTTTCTGTTGTCAGGGTTGTTAAGAGAAAGGGCATGTTGGACTGAAAACTGTTACTTCAGAGAAAAATCCCTGGGACAAGGTGTTTATGTACAAGGGCTTGTTTGTATGTTATTAGATAGAATTTCTCTCTCAGATGGAGACGCCACCACTTGTCGGTGGACAGATGCAAATTTTGTTCTATACTTGGCACTTACGGTTATTGAGCTGTGAGGGATCTTTTTCATGCCAGCACCTACTGCGACAAGGGACCTTAATTGGTTTATATAAGTATAATATAAGATAAGATAATTTTATAGTGTCTCATCAGAAGGACAGGTCTCCATGTCTCATAGTAAGATTCGAACCTGCAATGTAAGGATCAACTCCTTACTTCGTGACTATAGGGCAGAGGCTCTGACCACTGCGCCAGTTGGGCTACTCATGTACATGGAAGTGTTGACTAATAGTCATCTAGTGGCAATGAGGAATTTTGACTGCAATAAAATTGACTTACTAATAACTAAGCACCTATGTCCTCCACATCATGGTCTTTTCTGTGCATGGTGGCCATTGGTGGGATTAGCAAGTGGGTCTTCATAGATGAAAGTTCTGAAGCCTTTGGTACCAGCACACTACACATGCTAAAAAAAATTTTTGTGCTTGTGTTAATTACATGTATGTCAAGTTTCATTTTTTCTTTAAATGGTACTTAGAGGTGGTCATGAAAACTTACCCACTTCAAAAACAACACAAAAATAAGTCGAACTTATTTGAATCCATCATCGCAAAACACGGTTTGGATGTTCAGGCCAACAATACAAAAATTGATTTGTTTGATGTACTCTGACGACCCTTCAAAATTGCCCCTACCCAATAATTTTTTCAGCACTTTAAACTTTTATTTTTCTTTTTAAATTTACTAAAATGGTTTCATTTTAAAGCAAAGATGTATAATTTCTATAGGATGCTTTTTGACTGAAAGTTTTTATAACAATAAACTTGTGTAGCTAACAAACATATCAATGTACTGTTAAGAAATGTGTGATTTTATGACAGTTATCAATGTTTCAGCAGTGTAAACCACCTGAAAATTAACGACCTACCAAACCATCTTGAAAAATGTGGGTCGGAGTACATCGAACAAAAATATTTTATTGATTTTATTAATCAGTCAACACAGTATTCGGATTCCATATTGAGAAAACAGTGACATAGTTTTTGTGATCGTTGAAAGAACCGAAAAGTATCATTTGTGGGTTACCGACGATGTCAAACCAGCGAACGGCTTCATATCACATGTACACGTGTAGCCAGGGTCCAGTTTATACTAGTACTATAGTATATAGGTCCTTGGTAGTCTATAATGTCTTTTCATTTCAGTCAATGTACTTTAAAACACTTTTAAACTTTTCAATCAATACTTACTCACATATAATGCCAAAGAAAAGACCCGTCATATCTGATGAATTGACGTGTCCTCCATCGTAAAATAATCATGAAAATCCATGCTGTTGTTGTTTACTGCTAAAGCGGAAACACGTGTTAGTCTCGAATAATATCAACTCATACTATACCGTAATGAGTCGTTTAAGCGTTGGTTCGGGCTCTATTCTCACTCTGACTCGGTATATATTAAATCATTGTGTTTTCGAAGTTTTTTTTTAAAATTTCATGTCAGTATATGTTTAATTGTATTTTATATTAAGAATATATTTTAAAGCAAACAGCAATAAAATCTTATTTTTTTGACGTAGACCTTAAGGAATCAAACATTTTTTTTTCATCAACACTGAATGAACTTATTGAACATTACATAAATAAACAAAAATACATAAGTACTACATTTCTATAAAGGTGTAAATATAATTACTGTTAATTTAAACCATTTTTTTTAAAATAAAACATCTATTTAAATAAATATATTTAATTAAATATAATAGTACTAAACATGTTCCGAATGAGGCGCAACGAAAACGACCTTGACGTTAAATATTGACTACATTCGAATTTTGTACAAAAAATTACGCGGAGGTTCAAAATTCAAACTATGGTAATTAAGAAAATACCGAAAATAAAGAGACCAGTAAAGTCTTGTTGAAATGGAAATTTTCTCCACTTTTACCAGCTGTATTTTGTTTTCCCTATTTCAACACAGAAATAAAGGTAAAACTGCGTTTAATTTCAATATTACGAATAAAACCTAGAAAAATTACATGCGTGGAAGAAAATTCTTGTTTTTATAAAATATTTAAAAGTAAAAGCAATAATTTTTACATATTTTAAAAGCAGAGAAAATATCCTTTTTAAATATATTAATTTTATTTAAATGATTTAATCAGGAAAAAATATATCTATCGTCAGGAAAATCGTCCTTGCTTTGGAAAATTGCGTCATTTTCAAAAAGTCATGAATGTCTTCAAAACGTAAAATCTATTCATTACCTATTAAAAAGGCTCGAAATTTTCACAGGGTCTGAAAGTAGAGAAAATTTCCTAAAAGATGATATATAGTTTATATACCTTAATGCTATTATTAAAAAGATACGGAGGTCCTGTTATCGCATTGTCGTGTTTTAACGCGCTATCGGTCATATTGACCGATGCGGTAGAGAAGGGGTTAAAGCAGAGTATTTTTTAGAACTTTTATTTGACAAGAAAAAGACACTTACTTGGTTTTCAACTTGAAGTTTAATTATATTGACATTTTATCAATTAACTATAGTAAAAGTTTCTTTCATTTATATGTCAACTACATGTATATATATCTTAGTGTACTCCGAATAACAGAGGTCGCCCTGTCTGTTTCATATAAACTTACCAATCTTGATCATTGAAAAATATTCAATACACCATAAATTTCAATACTTTGGGCTGCAAATAGTATAAAATTGTTTTAAAGCCTTTTAAGCTCTTTTTATAGGAAAAAAAGTTAAACATCATTTCCCGAGGCAAAGATCGGTAAACTAGACCTTTCTTTTCTTTTCAATAGTGTTCATGTTATTATGGTTGTAAATAATAAAAATGAGTTAGACTACCCTGTCACCCCGACACGGCGTTGTCTAGTTCTTCTATTAAAGGGACATGGACACAGTTTCAACTAAATTTTTTAAACTAATTTAAATGTTTACAATTCCTAACTAAGGCATAATATAATGATCAGCAAAAAGTTCAACACCATTTGGTGTTTAATAAACGAGATATAGAACTAAAAGTTCTTCATAATGTAAACAAGGCTCCTGCCTTGTTTTTGTTTACATATAGAAAATATATTTATTACAAAATAAAATTCAGCATATCACTGGAAACTGTCGAATCGTATTCAAAATTAACTTTTATTTGAAATTATCTTCTTTGAACGATTGATTGATTATTATTGTTTAACGCCGAGTCGAATATTTCAGCCATATTTCGGCGATCAAATTAAGTGAGTATGATCATTTTTGAAATATTTGGTTTTTCTGGCGGCCTCCAGTGAGC
>NW_026928187.1:0-33167 GCF_032062105.1 Saccostrea cuccullata | reverse complement strand
TATGTAGATTTGCGGAATGAAGGTCATTTTGCGCGCACGTGCTTGCAAGAGCGTGCACGTGCAACATGTGGAATGACTGATTTACTTGATATAGGCGTAACTTTTTAAATTTTTGATGAAATGCTTTGAAACTTATAATATAAGGATATATTATTTTTTTTTTTCTTCCTAGACGCCAACTTTGAGGCCTCGTATCTCGCTCATTTTTTAATGGATTTTGTTCAAATTTTCAGACATTATAGACGGTAATAAACTCTATCAGAATGCTGTCAATAATTTCAAAAAGTCACTTCCGGTTTTGAGTTATTTCCCTTTAAACGAAAAATTATAGGCTTTCATTTCCAGACAAAGGCTCAGAGACCACTAGAGCTGGAGCAGAATTTTTACTGGTTTTAGATAACAGAAGGATTGAAGTTGTGCACATCGGTTTTTGTTTTTCGATTTCTCTATTCAAATGGCGCAATACAGGGGTCAAAAAATAGAACGCCTAAAAGAGCGAAAATTTACACATGTTTTCCTTTTTATCTTGAAAACTAAAAATATTTTGTTAAGACATGTTGAACAAAAGTTGTGCATAATTGCAAGGGCTTTCATTTAATACTATAGAAAAGGGGCTGGCCCCTAAAATAAGGGATCTCTGGAGCTTGAAAGTTTTTGCTTTATAACTCAAAAACGGTAAATATTTCGATCTAAATATTACGAGCAAACTTGCCTTTTGATCTGATAGGAATGTTTATTTGTTCGAATATACCGGGGTTATTGCATAATATGCAGTCGAAAGCAGGTCAGGTAAACATGTAGCGTTTTCATTCGGCAAGTAAATCTGACCTCATCATGTGTATAACTTGCTGTAAATAATATACCCTACGGTATTTTATGTTGATTTTCTTCAAAATAAGGTTTAAACGTGTTTTATGATTAACTATTAAATCATGTATTACAACTACTTTTTCTATTTTTCTTTATAAAATTTAATTAGTTTTATAGTGAACACGTCTTTAAAAGCGGAAGATATAAAATCTACTTTTCTACGTTTATCATTGTAACAAACTATATAATTAATCTTAAACTTTATACATTGAATAATTCACGATCATTCGTTGATACATATTACGATCCCATTGTTCAGCGAGATGTTTTACAGTTATGTAATCAAAGCCGCAAATCCCACGCTGTCAATCTAGGTCACGAGTGTACCAGGCACCTGTGGACATAAACAAAGCAAGTGTTTGTGATTGTATTAGACCATTGTGTAGAAAGACCTAACAATTAATAGAAAACTGTGTTTTTAATTACATTGCGATTCAATAAGATTATTTTACCCATCTTTCATATTTAATCGTAATTCCAAACACTGGTGCATAAAATCATTTTGAACTGTGTTCGCTTTCTTTGGCCTGTTCTCGCAAAATAAACAAAGCAAGTGTTTGTGATTGTATTAGACCATTGTGTAGAAAGACTTAACAATTAATAGAAAACTGTGTTTTTAATTACATCGCGATTCAATAAGATTATTTTACCCATCTTTCATATTTAATCGTAATTCCAAACACTGGTGCATAAAATCATTTTGAACTGTGTTCGCTTTCTTTGGCCTGTTCTCGCAAAAAAAAAAAACAACTCTATTCTGTGTTAATGTATTTTATTTCAATTGTAATTGAGAAGGGGCTTCGGCAAATAATTATAATGAGGGATGGATAGTGATAGGTAATATTGTATATGTACGTTTTATTTTTACCATGATCACTCTTTAGTTCCTCCATTTATCGGGGTATCATTTTTTAAAGATTAAATAAACATTGAACATAAAAAGTAATTTATAATATACTATTGTTCACGTATTTGTAATACCGGTATAGCAAACAGGTTATATCCAGCTTTGTCACTTTGTGTCTAAAGTTGTGTTGCCCGGTCCTCGTTTACAAGCACGTGGTTGCAGAGAACAGTGGGCATATATGAAAATCCATTGTGTACTCCGATAGTTACAAATGGAAAATTGGGTTTAAAATATGTCGTTTCTTTCATATCATTTCATTTCACTCTATTTCAGCTTGTTTAAATCAGTCGTAATCGCTCGATTTATTCATTGTAAGTTTTATGTATTTTGATAGCCGAATAAACACTAGCTTGGTTTGCAATACCCCCCCCCCCCTGTTTTTATCGAGGTGGATATTGTTTTATGAATATTAAACTTACATGTACGCATGCATGGTAGTGAAAACATCCAACGTTAAATTAAGCACTTTTGAGTATGCAGTTATTCGCTACTAAACTTTAAAATGTTATTGTACAAAAATAATATACTTTTTCGTTGAATCAACATTGCACGATTTGACATGCTTGTACATGTTCAGTCGATGTCAGTATAAATATACATGAATGCACTTTTGCCTAGAATAACGGTCAAAATATATACATCCAGAGTTTAAGAATACGATTTTTAAAAAATTGAAAATTCGTTAATGCTATTTATTATTAACCAGTATCTCGACGATAAAACATCAATTTTAATTCTTTACCAAACGTCCTCCCGGTCAGTCATTGTTAATGTTGGTGACATGAAATGTAGATACTATAGGGTCTCAGTAAATAATTTCACCTTAATTATCCTCATCGTCATTCGGTGTTTTCATCATTAGAAATAAATTGTTTGAGGACGTCTTGTTTTCTCTTCTCACATTGGTAACGCGTAGGAAAAAGTTTTTAAACAAAGCAAACGGCATTTTACAAAAAAGGAAAACGTGAAGAAAAAACGTGTCTATTTAGATTAAAAACACAACGCATCAATTTGTATTTGATTAATCCACATACGTTTTTTTTCCTTCTCCCATGCATTTCGACTATACGGAAAAAAAGGATCAGCAAATCCTTTGGTAATATTAAAAGAAAGGTGTTGTACCTTCAAAAGACACTATATCCCACAGGCATTTAGATTGCTTAGAAAAAAAATTGTGTGTATTTTTTTTCCAACACCTCAATTTTTTTTTTCTAAGCGATCTAAAGGCCTGTGCTATATCCGAACAGTTATTACAGAGACTACCAAATATATCACGGCGTCCCTGAAAGAATTTTTTTTAAATAATTTAATTTTGTTTGCATTCTTGCCTCTCATTGGTTGATTTCCAAAAAGGAACGCATAACATTTTGTATAATCTGGTTTGGTATGGGGACACACCCCCTTGACAACCAGCTGAATCATCTGTATCCATCAATCCCCTCATTTCCAGTCCTTGGGATTCATGGAAAATTCCAGATTTAATGAATGTACCTTTAACTTCAAACAGTAGCTCGATCTTACCTCGTGTAAACAAGCATCATGGCTGCTAGATCTATGTATCCCTTTTTACCTCCCCTCGCTTCCCATCACTTCCGTTACTACGGTTGTATTATTGCGCGGTAAATTTGAACTCATAAAAACAAAACAATTTTACACCCCCAGTTGTTTAATTATTTTAAAATTAAATTATAAGGAATGACTCTAATTCTTGGCCAAATTATCGAGTATAATATGGTTTGGGTCAGTTTACGCTTTTTTATAATCCGCTTCGCGGATTATAAAGCGTAAACTGACCCAAACCATTATGTATTATACTCGATAATTTGGCCAAGAATTAGAGTCATTCCTTAAATATTTCAATAAATTCTAATTTAGTTCAAAGAAAGCCACGCTGTTGTATACAAACATTCCAAAAATAATCTTTCATGTTTCATGGACCGACACGTGGTTAAATTTCCTCTCATCACTATAAGTACCCCCCCCCCCCTTTAACATGTTTAAAATGAATATACAATGTCTTCCTTCTGAGCCGAGAATGTTAGTTGGATGATTTGTTTTTGTACATGCGTATATACATGTAGATTAAGGCTGGTGTTGAATTCCGAAAGAAAGTCACAACCTATTTTTTTATGTAAACCAATAATCATTCTATGCCCCGCCATGAATATGGCTTGGGATATAATGTTTGTCATGTCGGACGTCTTCCATCCTGCCTTATCTCCTTCCGTCACACTTTGCCTTTAGCTAAGTTCAAAGCTCAGTTTCAAACAAACTAACCAAGATATTTTTAAAAATAATCAAACTTCATACACAGTATAGCTGCAGAAAAAAAAACAACAGACAGGAGAGTTGTACTGAGCCACCCACTGAAAAAACCGGTCCTACTAAACAGAGTACGCTAGTACATATAAGACTTTAGAGTAAGCTAGTAATAACTGTATATTTATTGCGGAAAAGTTTTTGAAATATTTCTTCAAACTGAAAGCCTTTTATTGCCTGACGTCACGCTAAGGATCAATAGGGTTCGAAGAGGTCACAGTTAGCCAGCAAAATTTTGTGCATGCTGATTATCATCGGATTTTTTACATGCATTTCAGCAACAACAGTTATCTATTCTGTTAGCAGAAAAATAAACTTATTGCTAATACAATACATTGTATGGAAGGGAATTACCGCCAAAAGTCTATGTATCTTGCTTTTATTCTTATTCTGCCTACTTCTTTATGCTTTGTTATTGTTGTAATTATATGTCACTTTATTGTTTTCGTATTCGTCTTTATTACATTACACTTGAGCTTTTATCGTTCTTTATATTGTCCTTACTTCTATGTTGCTTTATTCTTGTGGATACATTCTACTTTCTTTTAATTTGATACTGTTTTTTAAATAAACTATCTCTATTATCTCGATTACGAACGTAAATTCAATCATGTAAACAATGCCGCCTAGCGTTATAATGCGGCACTAAATTCAATGAAGACGAATGTAAGTTGTCCGAATTTAGTGCCGCATTATAACGCTAGGTGGCAGGGTGTTCGCTATACGAGTGTTGGTAAAAATAGGTAAGCAAACCCGGACCGGGGTTATTAAAGATTTTTCAATTTTCTGCCTTAATACTTTATCAATCGAACTTAAATTTTCAAATGATGTTTGTTATAAGTTCAGGTATGTACCCGATAATGCCATTCCCTCGGAAGATGGCAAGATTTCCCCTGGAAGACTGACTACATAGTGATGCTTCCTTCGGAAGACTATTCAGTGAGACTTCCACCGGGGAGTTTCAATATATAGCTAGTCTTCCGTGGGAAATCTAGCTGTATATAGCAATTCGTCCCCCTTCATAGCAACCCCTCCCCCGAATATTTTTTTAAATCGTAAAACAATGTTTATATGTTAACGTTTTCAATTTTATAAGAAAAGTTATACGTCCTACATAAATAAATGTTTAAATGAAACCATTTTAATAGTGGTTAATGAGCTTAAGGTCTTACGCAAGGAAATAGCCAATCAAAATGAGCTTAGTTTAATAATTTAATCATTTTAACCATTTAGTTTAACATAGATAACCTTCACGAGTACAAATGGATAATGAATTCCGCCCCCGCCCCCCCCCCCCCCCCCGGATGCCCCTCCACTCGGGTGCAATCGCCCGCGTGGCACTGTGGTTACGGCGTCTGCTCTCTGGTCACGAAACACAGTAGTAAGGAGTCAATCAATACGTCGTGGGTTCGAATCCCACTATGGGACGTGGAGTTCGGTCCTTCGGATGAGATCTAGAGCGTATTATCCGAGGTCCCGTATCGCAGTAGGTGCTGGCCCGATAAAAGATCCACCACTGCCCAATGGCTATAAGTGCCGAGTATATAGGACAAATTTGCAGCTATCCAACGGCAAGAGGTGGCTTCTCGATTTGAGTTAAAAATTCTCAAATTTAAAGGGACGTTATACAATCATACCCCCAAGTCTCAATATATATACTGACTTCCGTCTGTACGACATCCTATGGGGTAAGTTTCACCGGTAGAGGGGAGGATGCCACGAAACATTTTCCTAAACGTAACATACTTTTTACTACTGGAAAAGTTCAGCGAAAGGCTTGTTGCCCCCATCCCTTACACTTTTTGTTGCAGTACTAATCACATGCTAATACAATGTAGTCAATTCATATATTAAAGTAGTTAAATGTACTTAGTGGCATATGTACATATGAGTTATATTTGGTACTGAAAAAAAGTTGACAACCCCCCCCCCCCCACCACCAAATATAGAATTTTCAAGTTTTAAGATATTTTAACTCTCCTGAGTCCTGGCTGATGTATAATACGGTGCGTACTAAAAAATATTTCTTTTCTTTATTAAAAAGTGCTATTTCAATATAAAATATTAATGTATGAAAAAAGACTGGGGAGTTTCTAGTATGCCTAAGGTGTTGCCTTGTTCCAACTTTGCCTACCAATAACACTCCTCACTCCTTTGCAAAGCCCCGTCCCTAGAATCACACGCATGAGCAATTACTATCTGTCGTGAAATAAAGTTCAGTTCAGTGGAACCAGTGACGGATTTAAGGAGGGGGTGCATCCGGCGCCCCCACCCCCTAAAATTGTCAAAGTTAACATAAATCACAGTTTCGTCTAGAAAATGTAAATATGCCTACTTGGTAGACCTCATTTTTACCCTACAAAATATCTAGAACCCAGGAGCTTCCGGGGGTTCGCCCCCTGAGCCCCCACCAGGGCTTTGGCCCTTGACCTACTGGGAGCCTCAAGGCGGCCTCCAGACCCCTTGCCTTCTTTTGGCGCCCCTCTAACTTCAATTCCTAGATCCAAGCCTGGGAATGTCCTGAAAAACAACTCAATTTATAAATTTATAAAGGGGCATCTAGTATCAAAATATTTAACATTTTTATGTCAATTAAACTGTTTAACGGGAATTCAATTATCCAACAAATAACTTTAGTAGAGTGATATTTTTTCAGGCGAGAGAACTGTGACGTAGCATCGGTTTTGAAAATTCAAGCTATCCGCTGAAAACAACTTGACAAGCAAAAAAAAAAACAAACAAACAAAAAAAACAAAAACAAAAAAAAACCAAGGAAATTGTCCAAACTTGAAAATACATAGGCGTCGATCGGAACCGCAGAGAGAGGGGGCCCCCACTTTTTCCCAAAGTTAGACTTAGTATAGACATTGAACATTACTGCGTTGGTTTAGCCCCCCCCCCCCCCCCCCCCACACACACACTTTCCATGGACTCGATGCAGCATAGGTTTTAAATGTGGAAAGTGGTGGTGTTTTGAAAAAAAGAAATTGGCACTGAAATTTGAACACCCCCCCCCCCAACACACACACACGATATAGGATTTTTGTGTGTGGACAGTGGACATTTCTCTCTCTCTCTCTTTTTTTTGCTTGTCAAGTTTTTTTTTTTTTTTTGAAGGTCTAAAAAATATTTCTTACGCTTAACCCCCTCCCGCCCCAACTTTCACTTTGCTTCCGATGCCAATGAAATCATATTAAGGGGGCGGGTGGGTTTTGGGTTAGATTCAACTTCTTCTATAGTATCAAATTTAAACGTTATCCCTACCATACTACATTAACCTTATTTGACCCTTACCCTTACAAAAAGTGGGTCGGCCTTTCAATGAGCATATTCAGTAAAGTACCGGTATATAAAGTTATGTTTAAAAAAAGAGGCCGCTATCCCAGAGGAAATAAATATGGAGTTTCCATCATTGGATCGGGTGATCGGATTCGGCCTTCAGATGTTCGATTGATAAAGTATTAAGGCAGAAAATTGAAAAATCTTAATAACCCCGGCCCGGGTTTGCTTACCTAGTTTTACCATCACTCGTAGCGAACACCCCTGCCACCTAGCGTTATAATGCGGCACTAAATTTTGACAACTTGTATTCGTCTACATTGAATATGCTTCATTCTTTGTGTGATTGAATTCACGTTCGTAATTGAGATAATCATTTAAGAAACTGTATCAATTTAAAAGAAAGTAAAATGAATTAACAAGAATAAAGCAACATAGAAGTAAGGGCAAAATGAAGAAGGATAAAAGTCAAAGTGAAATGCAATGAAGACGAATATGAAAACAATAAGGTGACATATAATTATAATAATAACAAAGCATAAAGAAGTAGGCAGAATAAGAATAAAAGCAAGATACATAGACTTTTGGCGGTAATTCCCTTCCATAACATTGAAGTATTTATTTTCTCTAGCCTTTTGCTAGCATATATTAATTTCATGCGAGTTCTTATACGGATATATGTCCGTTTGACCTTTTTTCTGCGTTTCTATACTACTGGATTAGTCCATTTGTCTTCTAGGTAAGGGGTGACGCTATTATTTCGCGCCAAAATGTCACGTGTAGGTTTTTGCACCCTTTTTCTGGACTATTCTATTGAATGAAAATGAAAACTGCATGAATTATGTAAAGTCTGTTCTTTTTTGTCAGAATCCTGGTCGAGCTTTGGAAAAAAAAAATTCGGTGACATTGTGAAGTGAGTTAAAAGTTACATCATTTAAAGTAATAAAACATTTGATGTTGATCCCTCATCTCTGGGAAAAACTTCCTGAATCCGCACCATGGCATTCATATATCGCCGTCAAGTTTGTTGGGTCATTTAAAGCTTTATTATTTTTCCCACGTTTCCAACAATCTTCGATACTTTGGCGTACCCAAGAAACTATCAATCATATTGTACACGTCAGTCATAATTGTTAGATCCCCAATTTCTTGTAGTTATCATATTTTCAGCTGCCACCTTTATATGTAGCCATGCTTTCAACCATTAATCAAATGTTTTTCCTTATTTACGTCATTCTCTAAAACCATTTTAGACTTGCGGACAGAGGTGTTCATATTTTCGTCCCGGGTTCGAATCTACAGCGGGACATGATCATGATTTCATTTTTTATTTGAGATACAAACAGTATTATATATGGTTTATGTTTTGTGCAACATCTCCATAATTTACTCCAGTGAAATAATTTAACCCCCCCCCCCCCAAATGTAAACGTTTATAGTTTATCATGCTCATAGATTCTATAGATATTGATGACATAGTCAGCCAAGCTTTTTAAAAAGCTGTTACTTGTGTTATTATTTGTTTATTTATTCGCGCAAAGGACATTGGGTAGTAAAGGAGCTCTGGGAATGTTGCACAACAAAATTTGCTTGACGTGTTTACAATTCCGAACTTCTTTTCTTACACGTTATTCTATTGAGCTCGCTGCATTCGCTATTATACGGTTCTTGAAAATGAAAGAAACGTCGTAGTCTTTATGAAAAGTAACCGATTTTCTTGATTGTACAAACATTTTTTAAGAAATTAGGGGGGGGGGGTTAAGTTATACAAAGAAAAAAAAATAATATGTGTCATTTTAGATTGCCGACGTGCAATGATCTGATACATGTGTACCGTATTTATGAGAGGTTCATATCTCTTCCCTCGTCTGAAAAGTGTCGCATCCATTGATATTTTCTTTTTTGCTACGATTTAATGCTTTAAAAATGATGTCTTTATTTAATTTGGTTATTTTCGATATATAAATATCTGTCCCACCTGTCTGTGGGATGCGATAGTAAAGTGTCTGCCGTCCGTTCGTCTGTCTAGCTGTCTGTCTGTCTATAAACAATTTTTCAAAATACTACTCTTCCTACCGTTTTGGTCTGATTTCAATATAACTTGGCACACAAGTACACATCTCTAAGATACATAGTATAGTGCATCGGTTTTTGAATGCTTTGAGATGCGACGTCTTCAACAGTTTTTGTCTGAATTCAATATTGCTTGGCACACAAGTAGCCTTCACTAAAATACAAAATATCGTGCATCCGTTTTTGATTTCGATGAACGGTGTTGCCATGGTTACTAAAAATAGAAATTTCTGTATATAATTCCTTAAAAATGCTACTCCTCCTACAGTTTTAGTTTGATTTCAATATAACTGGACACACAAGTAGACTTCAATGTGATACATAATTAAGTGCATCGTTTTTGATTTCGATGAACGGTGTTGTCATGATTACAAAAAATAGAAATTTATGTGAAATTCCTTTAAAACGCTACTCCTTCTACAGTTTTGGTCTGATGGCAATGGCTAGTTTTCTCTTCCTTTGCTATAAGTACAAACAAGTAGAGCTATAGTCTCGACATTGTGTTGAACCCAATGAATCATTTTGCCTCGATTATAGTCAGAAAAAAACTCATGGCTGAACATATCCAGTCATTTGGACGAGTCAAGGTTAGTGACAGTGAAACTGTAAATTCGCTACCATTTTTCTGCTAGTGAAACATTGCTGATATAATGCAGAGTGGGACGTGACCTTGACTCGAGTTCAAAGTCCCCAAGGATAAGATGTTTTTGGTTGGATGCATGGACAGAAAGAATATCTAAATAAAATGTTTGAAATTTTCCAGACGGTAACACATGGATAATATTTTTATAACGAGAGCTAGTCATTGCTTAGATCAAGGTCATTTGGAGAGTTCAAGGTCACTTGGAAAGTTCAAGGTCACATATATTCCTTTACAGTCTTTTTCCTAGCTAAACATTGCAAGTTGCTTCTCTTAAAAGGTTTAAATTTTCACTTGTAGAACTTTAGAATGTGGCTTGACCTAGACTCAAGGTTACGTCTTCTTATCCGTAGCTCCAACGGAAGACCTATTCGTTGCTTTGCAACGAGCTCGGCTCTAGTTCTAACTATTCTTCTTCCAATGATATTTAGATGTGCATGTACGTTACTATATTTAACATGTTATGATCGATCGAAGAGGTTATTAATTTAAAAAAAAATTAAAATGAATATAAAAAGTATTTTGTTCGAATAGTGGGGAGGCTTATTACATATATACACGTATATATAGTATTAATGCAAATGTGATACAAATCTCAGAGAGAGCTGAGAGAAAGGATCAAGAGAGATCGAGTTCTTAAATTAAATTTATTTACAGTACCTGGCCATAAGTGAGTCATAGTTTTATTTTTACACTATATATTTCATTGAAAAACTTATTTTTATTAAAACTTGTTGTGAAGTCAATTTTAGCTCAATTTTCATGATCTTTTCACTGAAATATGCAGAATTATTCAAATTTTCTTTTCTTAAATGATAAACAAAATGATATTTAAACTATTGAGAAAAAAATTATAAAATATTGTCAAGACAAAATTTTCTTACCTCAAATTACAATGATTTCTTAACAAATTGAAGTCTTAAAATTTTTGTTTTGCACTTGACCCGTGATTTCACGGTAATGCATAAAGATAAAACTATTTTGAAATAATGTGAAGAAACTATTCTGACAAATTCTGAATTTTATGGTGTTTTAGACATTAAAAAGAAACAACAAATGACACTGCAATGATATTTTAGAAAAATGTGTTTTTCAATGAAATATATAGTGGAAAAATAAAATTATGATTCACTTATGACCAAGTACTGTATTTACTACGTATTACATGCTTTTCTATTATTATTACTTATAATGTGTATATTCTTCAAGTATACTATTGACCCAGAAGGCAAAAATATGTCTTATGTGATGCACTGTTATTTTTATTAATTAGAAGTAAATCAGGGGAAAACAAGTAATAAATAGAGTGCAATGATATAATGGTAATAAATAAGCAATACTTATTGAAATAACAAGTTTAAAAAATATTTTGACGTTTTTATTGGAATAACAACTTTAAAAAAAATTATTTTAAGGAAATATGAAATTAAAAAAAAAGAAACGGTACTATTTTAAAATTCTAGTACATGAAGTAATAAATTTAAAAAAATTTAAACATTCATTTGATTAAACTATTTCCCTTTCTTTCTTCTTTTTTTGACAATTTTTTTAACAATTAACAAATTAAATAAAATTATTATTTTAATGAAATATGGAATTTAAAAAATGAAAAACGTGACTATTTTAAAATTCTAGTACATAAAGTAATATTTCAAAATTTTTAAACATTCATTTTATGAAATTATTTCCCTTTCCATGTTCTTTTATGGTTGGAGGTTTATTTGCTATAGTCATTTGAATGAATGTCAATCTTCTGAAAAAACGGTATGTCGATTTACCCAAATGGACCCAAATGGAACCCAAATGGAAATCAAATGAACCCAAATGGAAATCAAATGGACCCAAATGGAAATCAAATGGACCCAAATGGAAATCAAATGGAATTTTTAATATGTTTTACTGTGGTTTTATTAACTTTTACTTGTTAATTAATTAATCTTTTGATTATTTAAGTATTATATGTGTTCATGTATGTTTTTGAAAATTAATTAAATACTTTATACATTATTTTATTATTATGTGTCAAAGTACTTTATCTTTTTTTCTTACGAATAAATATATTAGCATGTGATCATATTATTTTTTAAGGGGGAATATATCATTGATTTCAATTATTAATGGGTAATTATCCAATAGGATCGATGAATTTGTACTATAATTTGGAGTACTTAGCAATAACCAATGGGATTAATTTATATCTCTGAGAAGATAATTATGAGACATTTACATTTTAAAAACACGCTTTTGGGGAAAATTCTTCCTACCTGAATTTTTCTTCAAGGAGAATTTGGATTCTATGTACGGTAATTTTTTTTCTACATTAAATAATTTTTTCCCTATAAGATATTAAAAAAGCACTGATTTAATTAAGTAAATCAAAACATATTTCCTTTTATATTAGATAAGAAATAATTTATTATTTTACTTTACTCCGGCTACGTATATAGACATTGATAAGCATACTGTTGCATTCATTTAAAAAGAAAAATTAAATAGATCGTACAAACAAGGTATTTTAAAATTAAATTATTTTTATACATGCAATATAGATTAATAAAAAAAAAAGGCATCAATTAGATTTTTGTTTATAAATCCAGTACTATAATCACTTTAATTATATACACAATATTACAATAGTCTTAATCTAAATGTGTAATTTTTTAGAAGATATAATTATTTACCAGTATTAATTAGACCTCCTTATAGTTGATACTGTTCTATAGTAGGGTAATGACGGTATTGTTATCAAAACAACCGATTATTTGACACGCGTCACATAATTTGTGTACTCCTAATAAACAAAGGAAGGTAGTAGTTCAAATTACACAACTCTTCGCATTTTGTTAATTAAATTATCTTACATTACAAAAAATATTTACTGCATATTGTAAAGTTAAGCGTAGTTTTTTCTTTATATCAGTAATCCATGAAAGTTAGATAATTTATAAGATGTGTGATGTATATATCATGTTTTGCGAACGTGTACACGTATACAATACGATGTTGCTGTAAATATTACGTGTGTTGGCATAATATGAAAGTTAGATATATATAATTGTATATTTGTTGTGCCTTTTGTTTTTAGCTTTTATAAAACGCCTTTCACCAAATTAAATGTACCATTTTTAAGCGGATATGCATGTTAACTAGATTTGCTGTTGTTTGTATATGTATTTTGTTCTTTTTAGTTTCCATATAGTTCTTCTTTGTGTATTTGTAAAAATTATTATTTATGTATTTAATTTCAGTTTAATAATCGAATTTAATTTTTTTTTCCTCATTCATCAAAGAACATAAACTAAAAATTACATTATTTTTTCTCCATTCTTCCTAATTTTCGAAAAAAAAAACCTTTGGCTTTTCTTTGGAATTTAATTGATTTTTTATTTTTAATTTTTCAAATTCAAAATTATGGCTCTTCTTTGGGATGGCAACCACGTGGCAAGAGATGGGCAACGTTATCTATAAACTACAATAAGAAATTGAACGATAAACTAATTTTATTTTACATCTAAATCCATCGAATAGTCAAATAAATTATTTTTTTCACTTTATATAACGTTTAATATGAAAAATATTATATTTAAATTTCCATTTGGGTCCATTTGATTTCCATTTGGGTCCATTTGATTTCCATTTGGGTCCATTTGATTTCCATTTGGGTCCATTTGATTCCATTTGGGTCCATTTGATTTCCATTTGGGTCCATTTGGGTAAATCGACGCACCCCTGAAAAAATGGTCCAATCAAAACTCTTGACACATAATAAGCCCCGCCTATTAAAGATATTTCCCACAATTTTGAGATATCGATGAAAATAAATTCTTGAATTTTCGGTGTTAAGTTGACTAAATAAATTTTATTTTACTATTTATTAAATCAATTATATTTCATCTTTCGTCATATCAAGTAAAATATTTCTTTAAAGCTTACTAAATGGTTTATTTTCGCATTTGTTTTCCCCTACTACCAAACCGGTGTTCATCGTCTTTCATCTCAGTCTACCTCACGCGTGAGATTGTTTGACCTCATTGTTTGTAACTGGTAAGGGATAGCGTGTCGCTATATTTTGTATTTCCGTTCGGATATTCTGTTGTTATGTGATTTTTGTGCTTGTTTATCAGTATCACAATACATCAGTTAATTTGTTGAACGCTGTTTTGTAGAATATATTGGGACAAGTTCTTTGTGTTTCCCTCCAAATATTTCACGATGCCGCTTCTCCGGCGACAGCCATTTCACAGAATCAGACCACCACCCGATCTAAACCCAGACGAAGAAGTGTTTCACTGTAAATTAACAAATGAGATATTCCGCGATTATGAGTAAGTGTTTTCTTGTCCTACCCACGTGCATTATAGATATTCTTCTTGATTACACAATGTGTAAAAACACGTTCGTCTGCTGTCGCGGTTCACGTCTGTCTATTTTATAGTCCGCCATTTTACATTAATACATAAGTAATGTATTCGTTTTCACATTTTCAGAGACTTTTTCGAGAGAGTAATTTTATGTAACAGTCTAGTATGGTCTTGCTCCATCACTGGGAGAGCTGGCTTCACATATCAAGAAGCATTGGAATGCGAAGAGAAAGCTCTCAAGAATTTGGCCACTTTCCCCAGTTACCTTCAGAGGCCAATTCTCTTCCTGGCCAGCCTGACCCACAGAAGTCGCCTGAATGACATGAACGATGACATCTTTGTCTTCACGAAAGACCGATACTTCATTGACGAGATGGTGGAAGTGATGCTAGGCAATGAAAGGTAAAGTGTGTGTTAAGGTCTGTGTGAAAATGAAAGTAAAATGTCATTCTCATGAAAATCAGCAAAAAATGTTGAAGGTATCCAATATTGATCTTCATTATCATCATTAAATAACAAAATTTATGTCAGAAACACTTTCAATGCCTATATTTACAATTTATCATATATATGATTTTTTTTTTTTTTACATGGTATTCATATGATATATAAGTATACTACATGTTTAGCCGTTTCAACTGCATTTCTTGTTCACCTTGCACAGTATTCATGAATAGTTGTCAAACAAGTAACTAGATGTACTGTATCGTAAAGCAAGGCACACATATTCAATTAAATGTCTTTTCACAAAATTTATTCAAGAGGTAAGAAAATGATGAATGTCACTGACTTGGTTTAATGTCATTTCAAAAAAAAAAATTAATTTTTTTGTTACAGGAAGACCTGCAAGGTGCTGAGAGTGGTTCCCCCTGCAGCCTCGGTACCAGAAGTCAATGGATGCATTATTATCGACTCGGATGAAGAAGAAGCAAGGTTAAACATTATTTAGATTTCATATTAATTGATCCATCTCCCAAAATATAAAGCTAAGCATTAAAAATGATGAACTCAGTCAGAACAAATACTAAATGGATTAGAATGCTGGATTTGAATATTTCATTTGTTATTGCATTAGCTGTATTTTCTTTATACCAATTTCCTTTAATTAAATTTCCTTGACTATTTTATTTTTTAGTGCCAAGTCAAAAGCGGTGACTCTGAAGGCTGATCAGTATAAGTATGTGGTGCAAGAGAAAGGAAAAACCAACATAACTATAACCGTACCAGCTAAACATGTTAGGTATGTAGTGTAAATCAGACAAAAAGAAAAATGCATGGGAATTTTAAGTCATGTCTGTCATCAAGTATTTTCTAAGTTTTAAATGTTCTTTTTGCAGTGAAGTTTGGAAATAGTTAAGAAACTCTCAGATATTATTTGTTAAACTTTTTTGATGGAAAGTACTGATATACTACAATATTTTCTTCATCATTTCTTTTTGAACTTTGTAGTCGTAAAAAAGGAGTATACACAAGAGACAAAAGTAAGCTGTACTTAAAACAGTTCTGTGAGTCAGTGCTGGGAATATGGAGAGTAAAGGTGAGAGATTTAAAGTCTGGGAACATATTTCTAATTAATCTTTACAATGCAAAATTGCAGTCTAATTGAAATTAGGTCTTTGATCCACTCTTGCTAGATGGCTACACAGAAATCTAACAGGAGTTGACCAAAGATGTGATTTTAATAAGATTTTGCCAAATTGTATTCTTTTGTAAGATAACTATTCGCAGTGGAGTTATTAGTAACTGTAAGCATCATTTTGTTTTAAAAGCATAGAAAAGAAAAAAGTACAATACTTGTATATTTATATTCTGTAAGTAGTTTTAGTTCCATGATGTTAAAATTTCCCGATATCTAAAAAAGTACCAATTGAAATGGTACTAAGTCAAAGCTGCAAGACATTAATTCAAAATTTCGTTTTTATAAGCATATAAACGTTTTTAAAAACTAATAATACCATTCATGATGGTTTTAATTTTGTGGAAAAATGATAAATCGTGAGCATAGCAAAATTTAAACCATCGTGATTATATTTATTTGCCAACGTATCCCTAAATCAGTGTAAATAAAAGATTGTATGAAAGACAAAAAATGCTTCTGATTGCTAATTATGTTAATCTGGGATACAGACAACAGTCAAGGTCGCATTGGACTGTCATGTAAGAAACAATTTTAAAAAAAAATTCTAAAAAAAACCTTGACCTTTTCAGGAGTCAGCCATAAAGAAGAAGGGCCTGAAGGACTGTTCCTTCTCGGACTTTTTTGCGGGCCCCCCTCCAGCGTTTGGTTATTCTGAGAGCAAGAGGAAGTCGGCTGGGCGTAGGGAGGAAGACAGCGTGAACAGCTCCGACGTCTCGGGACTCATCTCCTCAAAGTCCCCAAAGAAAAAGAGGGAGGACAAGAGGAAAGACAAAGAAAGAGTGGAAAAAGGTCAGTCATTGTACATGGGAAAACCCCCACACTTGTCTGTACCTTTTTTGTGTGTGTTTGTTAATTTGTGCATTCAAAATGTTACATGAAACACCCTGTACAAACAATAACTAGTAAAGTTCAAAGGAAAGGGTTCTAAATACCACAAGTGTAAAGTTGCATACAGAAAAGGTATGATTTTTAGGTCCTAGTTATGTTCCCCAAACGAAGTTGGGGAACATATTGTTTTTACTCTGTTTCTTATTATATTATTATTATTATTATGTTCCCCAAACGAAGTTGGGGAACATATTGTTTTTACTCTGTTTCTTATTATTATTATTTTTCTTCTTGGGAAAATTTTGTCCGCGAATGATCTTGTAAAGTACACATCCGATTAAGGGGAAACTTTTTTAGGGTAAGTAGGCATGTTATGTAGATAATCGGAACGAAGGTCATTTTGCGCGCACGTGATTGCAAGAGTGCGCACGTGCAACATGTGAAATGACCAATATACTTGAAATTGCCATAACTTTTACATTTCTCGATGTAATGCTTTGATATTTAGAATATATAGACATATTATAAATGTAGATAAGATGACATTGTCAACATGTCATTTTGCGCGCACGTGCTTGCAAGAGCGCGGACGTGCAACACGTGAAATAACCAATTTAATGGATATAGCCGTAACTCTATTTTTTGATGAACTCTTTTGAAATTTGTAATATAAGGATATATTAGTAGCGTAGACAAGATGACATGATCAAAATAGCAAGATGTCACGCGCATGCACGTGCGCCTCGCTCTGATTGGCTGAAACTAAAGTATCAATATCTTTCTTGTTTTTTGACAAATCCTTTGAAATTTTGAACATGGCCATTCATTATGAAGATCTACCGTATGATAAATAAGAATCATCATTAAAGCACGCGCATGCATGTGTGCTGCAATCTGATTGGTTAAAGCTTTAAATGTCTATAACTTTCTAAGTTCTCAACGAAACGGGATGAAATTCAGAATATGAATAGGTATCATGGATACCTACATTATGTTACTATCAAATTTGAATGCAAGGACATGCATGCATGCACGTGCGCACGCGCAATACGTAAAATCACCAATATGTTCGAAAAACAATAACATTTATATTTTAATGATATTTTTTGTTGATTCTCATGATATAAAGATATGTTAATTGTTTAAACAACATGCCATGATCATCCTGCATGTGCATGCAAATGCGAGCGCGTGCAATACGTTAAATGAAATATAATTCATATCATTGTAATTTTTATAACTCTTTGATGAAATCCTTTGATACTGAGCATATTTTTTAAAAAGTCTTACAGGAAAATGGCACAAAAAGGGAGTTGGGGAGCGTTTGGGGAACATCTGTAACGGTCCCCGTTACAATTAAAACTAGTTATTTTTCTTCTTCCTGGGAAAATCTTTTCCGCGAATGATCTTGTAAACTACACATCCGACTAAGGTGAAACCTTTTTAGGGTCAGTAGGCATGTTATGTAGATTTGCGGAACAAAGGTCATTTTGCGCGCACGTGCTTGCCAGAGCGTGCACGTGCAACAAGTGAAATGACCAATATAATAAATATTGCCGTAATTTTTTGAATTTTAGATGAAATGTTTTAAAACTCATAATATAAGGATATATTAGTAGCATAGACAAGAAGACTTGGTCAAAACAGCAAGATCTGACGCGCATGCACGTGCGCTTCGCTCTGATTGGCTGAAACTAAAGTCTCAATATCTTTCTTGTTTTTTGATAAAATCCTTTGAAATTTTTAATATAGTCATACATTAAGGAGATCTACAGCCTGATATAAAAGAATTATCATGAAAGAATGTGCATGCACGTGTGCTTGCAAGAGCGCGCACGTGCAATACCAGAAATGTGCAACATAATTGATATAGATGTAACTATTTAATTTTTTGATGAAATGTTTTGAAACTTATAATACAAGGATATATTAGAAGCATAGACAAGATGACTTGGTCAAAATAGCAAGATCTCACGCGCATGCACGTGCGCTTTCCTCTGATTGGCTGAAACTAAAGTCTCAATATCTTTCTTGTTTTTCGACAAAATTCTTTGAAATTCTGAACATGGTTATACATTATAAAGATCTACAGCAAGGTAAATAAGAATTTTCATGAAAAGCATGCGCATGTACGTGTGCTGTAATCTGATTGGCTGAAAATTTAGATGTCTATAACTTTCTTAGTTTTCAACCAAACCGGATAAAATTTAGAATATAAATAGGTATAATGGATTCCTACATAATGGTACTATCAAACTTGAATGCACGAACATTCATTTATGCACGTGCACGCGCGAAATACGCAAAATGGCCAATATTTAAATAAATTGTAAAGAATTTTTTTTTATTTATTCTCATGATATATAGATATGTTACCGTAATTTACGGAATATAGGTCGATACTTTTTTTCTCAGAACCGCTGGGGTCGACCAATATTCAAAATTCGACCTATTTAAGGCTCAAGATAACGAAAAATGCCCCCAAATAAGTAAAATTTACGTCAATTTCAAAGCAAATTTGTGCCACTTTTGTGACTTTTTTCATTATTTTTCGCAAAAAATTGATGCCCCGGTAAACAATTACATATTTATTCTATAGCTTTCTTACAAAATAAATTCATTAATTATCCGTTGATGACAAAGGAAAACAACATTGCTTCATCTATTAAATAATTCCTCAACGTATTATCCATTAGCATCATGCGGTATCCATCTTTTGAAGTTAGGAAGTCGCGATCGTGTACTAAAAGTAAAACCGCAACCGTATGAAAATTTAAAATACGAAAAGTTTTCACGATCATAACTGTAGTGATTTTACCATTTATATGCGGATGACAAAAAATAATTTTATTGATATTTACAAGCAAAGAATTGGTAATAAATACGGGCGACAGAAATATAAATTAAGACAGTAATATAAGTTTAACTAATATTATAAGGTTTATTAAAAGCTTCTTCGTACACAAGAAGTACATTGAAATACCGGTATACAAAGATTGGCTTCTAACTGAATTTTAATTGTCTGACAGATAAAGGATTTACACTGTGTACGCAAAGGTGTAAACACCTGTGTTGGTTTATAAATGCCTGCGGGGCATGATTAACAAACCCACGTGCCGTTATAGGGTATTAGTGTTACACATCATTGAACAAACAAAGCCGTGAAATTCATTTTGACAGTCAAATGGTGAATGTACTCTCAATTAAATTTATAAATTAAACTAATTGAGTGTTAATATGATTTCAATTCTTTACTGTTGCTGGATATATACATTCAATGGTCATTTGCGTGTTTTAGCAAATCCCTGGAGAAGAAAAATAAAAATGGCGGACATTGAAGTAACTGTCGTCCACCGGTAAATAATGTGTGAATAAAATTTATTAGGAACGTGTCCAAGTTGTTCTGAAATCGGAATTACTATTCTTTGGTTTCTTGTATTTCCCGAATTATAGCTGTAAAATAGTGACGTATTTACGTGTTATTTATGCCTCTGATTTAACAACAGTGTGAAGCTACGGAGGCATTGAACAGGCAAGTTGGAGAAAAATAAGTAGTAACACAATTCAAAGAAGTTTTAACTACATTTGTTTAAAAACTTTATTTAAATGCTGTACTCATTAAAATACCTGTTTATTTTCTTAATACGTTCATGTCACAGAATAATCCCGGTAATTTTAGGGGTTTACCTGTTCTCATACGTTGTATCTGCGTAAGAATCTTTAGAAAACGGGAAACAAAGCCTCGTCCTATATAGTAAGTTCGACCTATCTTAGGATTTTTCAAAAATTAAGGCTGAAAATGAGCCTTTCGACCTATATACCCCATCGACCTATAATCCCGAAATTACGGTAATTGTTTGGACAACATGCTGTGATCATCTTGCATGTACATGTACGTTCATGCGCGTACAATGCGTTAAATGACATATAGTTGATATCATATACCTTTTATAATTCTTTGATGAAATCCTTCGATACTGATAATATTTTTAAAAATGTCTTACAGGAATTAGGCACAAAAAGGGAATTGGGGAGCGTTTGGGGAACATCTGTAACGGTCCCCGTTACAATTAGCACTAGTTTGGGTTATTATCATTCAGGAATAGACCTCACTCTGACATTCTGAGCATATTGATCACTTATCCAGAAAGATCATTTCACTTTTGCAGACCTTTTTAATGTAAATGTTATTTACATTCTAGTTGAACAACCAGAAGAGCCAGAGATGCCCAGACTGACAAATGAGGAAAAGGCGGCCATCAAAGAGCAATTCAAACAGCAGAAACTGGCCGAGAAAATGGCACTGAAAGAGGAGATCAAAAAGAAACGTCAGGAAGAGATGCAGAAGAAGAGGGAGGAAAAGGCTCTGGTAAATTCTTATCACATTAGTCAAGGCAGTCGGGGTATGTTTGCAGGTCTGTTCATTGACGAGAAAATGTGGCTTTGATGTGAAGTTAGTATTATACATTTTATGCAGAAATTTGACACCCAATTAGTCAAATTTCATAAAAATTAAAATTCTTATATTTAAAATCTTAACTTTAATCCCTATGAAATCTAATTTGATTCATGAAATCATCTTAAATGAATGAAGTTTTTTTTAAACCACCCTAGGTTAATTTTCCTTAATTTTAACAATGTAATGACTTTTTACAGGCGAATGAAGTCCTTATTAAATCACCTTAGGTTAGTTTGTCTCAATGTAATCATTATACTGGTAATTTACAGGAGAAGGCCAAGTTGATGGAAGAGAGGAGGATCCAGGCCGAGATATACAAGGAGTGGAGTCGCCAACGTGACGATCTCGAGTGTGACGATCTCAAGGTCAGAACAAATTACACCCCCTTAAATACCCTTCACACTTCTGTTGAATAGTGTAAACGTGGACTTCTTTAATATAGTGAGGAATAGAGATTTGGTTGAATGTTGATGGTGCTTGTGTTTCTTTTTGATAATAATATTTCTTGTTTATTTTAGCCCCTGCCGGAGCTGAAGGTGGTCCAGACCCACATACAGAGTGGTTCTTTTGGAGACGCTCTGATGGTTCTAGAGTTTATCAACTGCTTCACCTCTCTGTTTGATCTAAGGGAATACTTCCCTAAAGGATTCACATATGGTACAAATAACTTTTTTTTTTTTTCGTTTAATACACTTTAAATTTACATGTAATATGTATAATCCCTTCTGAATGTTTATTATACAATTATGAACAGTTATGAGAGTGAATATGAATTGATAATGCCAGAATAAAAATCAATATTGACCATGGTGAAAATTAAATAAGGACTATGAAAAAAAATTTTTACTAGAAAAGCTTAAGTCTTGTATTGTAATTTAAATATGATTCTTGAGAGAACTGTATTTCTTTTGTATTCCTATTTATAGAGATTCTGGAGAGAGCGTTACTGGAGACAGATCACAATGGCGTCCTGACGGACATTCTTCTGATGATGATGTCGGCCATCTTTACTTTACAGGAAGAGGAGGAAGCTGAGGAGGAGGAGCTCTCTAAGGAAGACAAGGCTAATCAAGGTAAAGTACGGGAAAAATCAGGACAAGGCTAATTAAGGTAAAGTACGGTAAAATTAGGACAAGGCTAATCAAGGTAAAGTACAGGAAAAATCAGGACAAGGCTAATCAAGGTAAAATACTTGAAAATCAGGACAAGGTAAAATACGGGAAAATCAGGACAAGGCTAATCAAGGTAAACTACAGGGAAAATCAGGACAAGGTAAAGTACGGGAAAATCAGGAAAAGGCTAATTAAGGTAAAGTACTGGAAAATCCTGACAAGGCTAATCACGGTAAAGTACAGGAAAATCCTGACAAGGCTAATTAAGGTAAAGTATGGGAAAATCAGGTCAAGGTTAATCACGATAAAATACGGGAAAATCAGGATAAAACTAATCACGGTAAAGTACAGGAAAATCAGGTCAAGGCTAATCAAGGTAAAGTACGGCAGGGGTCTAGAATTTTTTTTATAACCCACTTGCCCAAGGGCAAGTGATACAATAAATTTCACTTGCCCGCCTAAAAAATTCACTTGCCAAAGAAAAACATGAATCAATAAAGTTTTAAGATTTTATTGACATTATGTTTATATATCCTGGCATTTACAGGCTAACATATCCCCCATGGTTCAAATATGTGAATATTTTCCTCCAATTAAAATACTTATGCTATTTATGTCTCTGATATAAAACAAATATAAATATGGTATATTGCATTGTATTTTTGATATATTATATCATTATTATTAATACACTGTATGCTATATTGAATTGTATTTTCAAAGTAAAAATTATTGTCTAATGGATTATAACATTTATTTCGTTAATTCTACCCTTAATCATTTAATTTTCAAGAGTTATAGCCCTCAAATCACGTTCGTATCAATCCTGACAAAGTGTACTTTTCGGTTTTTCATTTATACAGCAAACAAGTATTTCCGGTAGTGATAATGTACATTTATTTGAAGGGAAACCCTTCATACCGCTTCACACAACTCACTAGCTAAGTAAATTCAAATCAATTTTCAATCAAAACTTGTGAAAAGAACAACTTTCAACAACATAAGTGTCTACTGTCATTTATTTTTACTTTCCCGAGCGGGTGAGTAGACCCGCGATCATACTTTCCTGTACGAATTTTTACTTTCCCCGGGCAACGGGAAAGCGTAATTCTAGACCCCTGAGTACGGGATAATCAGGACAAGGTTAATTAAGCTATCCTTAGTAAAATAGTGGCATAGAAGGACTTATTCATGTTTTTAAAAAAAATGAAATTAATGAGAAGAGTAAAGCCTATCAAAGTACATGTAGAAGCAATGGACCTAAAATCGTTAAAGGTTTTAGAGCGCAAGTGAAGGACCACAGAATATTATTCTCCTCTATAGCTTTTATCAGACATTGTTAAATATAATATTTGAATTCACAGTGACAGGGATGGAGGATATGGATGACACAATGGATATGGAGAATATGATGGACACAGCTACAATGTGTGCCCAGATCCCACAACTAACACATGGTAAGTGTCTGACTGTTAAGCTTCTTCAACTTGTGGTATTTGACTTGGTGCCCAGATCCCAACTCCAAGCAAAAATGTTATTCCACAACTAAGTTAAAAAAAGTGACAGAACAGTTTGCCTTGTATCATAGACATAAATATTAATGAAGCTGTCCAGATACCACAACTCTAGGTGATTGAGAGCAGTAAGGGTAGTTAAAGGGACAAAAGTTCAAGTACAAATGTTTTAAATCGGAAAATTTATGATTGTATTTTTGCACTGAAAAATTAAGGTCTTGGAAAATCTGAGAAAAGTCATGAAATTTAAATGCCTTATGGCAGTTTTAGGAAAAATTGATTGAATGCGTAGTGTGACATTGTACATTGTTTTACAGGGACACTGTTGAGGAAGCTGCCTCTTGACTCCTTCACCTTGTCTGAGATCGTCCGACTCCACATCCTGGCCTCGGGAGCCAAAGTCAGCGATAAAAACGTCAAGTACCGCTACCAGCAGCGAGGGGGATACACTTCACTGGACGACCCGGGGCTGCAGTTCAGGAAACAAGAGCCCACGCTGATGAAACTTCTGGCCACAGAGAGTGTGTTCGACTTACAACCAAGTAAGGGAGTAAAATAAACTGTAGTCATTTCTTTGTACAAGCTGATGAAACTTCTATCAACAGAGAGTGTGTTCGATTTTTACAAGTGTAGTCAATTTCTTAGTACATTAGAGAAGTCAGAAATGTGTATTTTTCAAGATGAATATGTCAGGGCTATAGTGAAGAAGTGTATTGTATAGGTTGAATATTTTTACACAAGAGCAAATGCATCCAATATTAGCAATGTCATAAATGTGGGTACTAAAAGTTGACTGGAAGTGAAGTTGATGGATTGTTCATTACATGACATGAAAAGTACATGAATGCTGACTTAAATTATAGTCTGTTTTAGTATTGTTAAGACTAATCACATATTTATGACTGAAAAAAGCTGATGAGAGAAGGCAGAAAATTGGCAACAGCCAAAAAAGTGTTAAGGAGAAGTCTCTTAGTGGTACATGAAATGATAACCATGGATAATGTGGTATATTACAGGTGATAAGCTGAAAATCCTGAATCTGTTGGTCCAGCAGTTTTTGACATACGCTGCCACTAGGGACACAATTGAGGATAATTATGACAAGCTGAGACAGCTCAAGTATGACCTACGACATCTACAGTGGGCGGAGCAAAGGAGAGAGAAGGAGGAGCTAGCCATGAGGTAAATCAATCAGATGCTCTGCTTTTATATCTTAAAGAATGTGTATAATTTCTGAGTTTTCTATGACAGTTTTTTGTATTCATTTTTTATCAGAAAGGCTCTATTTTGTCAGTTCTCTATGTTAGTCTGTATGGTTTTTCTCTCTGGAATGGTTGCGTTTTGTTAGATATCTATGACATTTTCTGTGGTCATTCTCTTTAGGTACAAAAAAAGATTGGAAGAGAAACAAAGGGAGAGAGAAAAAGCAGAGCAGAGAAGACAGAAACATCTGAGGGAGCTGGAGGAGAGGATGAAAAGGGAAGAGGCAGGGTAGGTGTAATAAAGGGAAGAGGCAGGGTAGGTGTAAGGGGGTGTGTGGGGCAGGTCTACTGGCTGGAGTGAGGCAGGGTAGGTCTAAAGGGAGGGGTGTGTGGGGTAGGTCTACTTGGGGGGGGGGGATGCAGGGTAGGTCGAAAGGGAGAGGGTGTGTGGGGTAGGTCTACTGGGGGGAGGTGAGGCAGGGGAGGTCTTAAGAAAGGGGTATGTGGGGTAGGCAGAGCTGCCAACCCTTACGATTTTGGCGTAAGGCGTAGGTGTAAAATACGCCTTACGGATTTCAGTTTTTCTCCTTCAAAGTATATAATACCGGTATTTTCATAGCTGACAGTCTATAGTTTCTACTATTATAATATATTCATAATTCTTACAACGCTAGCTTGTATCATTGTTTCGGTTTTAGAAGGCCGATCACATTCATGTCAATGTTTTAAAGTAAACAAAATGGAATCATACCTCAGATTACATGTCCATTTACAAAACATCTTCAGCGGCAGGGGGCCTAAGTTGTCCCTAGACCCTGCCTTACTATTTATCATTTCAGAATGTTGGCAGCTCTGGGTAGGTCTACTGTTGGGGGGAGGTGAGGCAGGGTACGTCTAAAGGGAGGGTGTGTGTGGGATAGGTCTACTGGGGGGAGGGGGAGGTGAGGCAGGGTAGGTCTTAAGAAAGGGGTGTGTGGGGTAGGTCTTCTGGGGGGAGGTGAGGCAGGGTACGTCTAAAGGGAGGGTGTGTGTGGGGAAGGTCTACTGGTTGGAGTGAGGCAGGGTTGGTTTTAAGGGATGGGTGTGTGGGGTAGGTCTATTGGTTGGAGTGAGGCAGGGTTGGTTTTAAGGGAGGGGTGTGTGGGGTAGGTCTTTTGGTTGGAGTGAGGCAGGGTTGGTTTTAAGGGAGGGGTGTGTGGGGTAGGACTATTGGTTGGAGTGAGGCAGGGTAGGTCTTAAGGGAGGGGTGTGTGGGGTAGGTCTATTGGTTGGAGTGAGGCAGGGTAGGTCTTAAGGGAGGGGTGTGTTGGGTAGGTCTACTGGGGGGTTTGAGTGAGGCAGGGTAGGTCTTAAGGGAGGGGTGTGTGGGGTAGGTCTACTCGCTGGAGTGAGGCAGGGTAGGTCTAAAGGGAGGGGTGTGTGGGGTAGGTCTACTGGGGGGGAGGGGGGGGTGAGGTAGGGTAGGTCAGGGGATGTGTGGGGTAGGTCTACTGGGGGGTGAGGCAGGGTAGGTCTAAAGGGAGGGGGTGTGTGGGGTAAGTGAGGCAGGGTAGGTCTAATGAGAGGGGTGTGTGGGGTAGAACTGATTGGAGTGAGGCAGGGTAGGTCTAAAGGGAGGGGTGTGTGGGGTAGGTTGGGGGGGTTGAGTGATTCAGGGTAGGTCTAAAGGGAGGGGGTGTAGGTCTAAAGGGAGGGGGTGTGTGGGGTAGGTCAACTGGTTGGAGTGAGGCAGGGTAGGTGTAAAGGGAGGGGGTGTGTGGGGTAGGTCTACTGCGAGGGGGTGGAGTGAGGCAGGGTAGGTCTAAAGGGAGGGGATGTGTGGGGTAGGACTATTGGTTGAGTGAGGTGTGTGTTTGGGTAGGTCAGGGTACTGGGAGAGGGTGTGTGTTGTGGGAGGTGAGGCAGGGAAGGTCTAAAGGGAGGGGTGTGTGGAGTAGGTCTACTGGGGGGAGGTGAGGCAGGGTAGGTCTCTAGTTGGAATTTCTTTTTGTATGTATTTCTGTTTACTTGTATGCCCTGATGGGTCCCAAATTGGTATTAATAAATCTTATTTTAACTAGGGTTGGGTGGGGTAGGTCTGTAGTAGAAAGAGGCAGGGATAGACTGCTATGAGGAAGAAATTGGGTTTGGGGTAGGTCTACAAGGGGAAGAGGAGCGGAAGCTCTACTAATGGAAAGGTGGTGTAGCAGTTACTTATATAATTCTGAAATATTGTAGATGTATGTATTGAGAGGAATGACTAAGTAGAGACGGGATAAATGAGATATATTGATCATTCATTGTTTTGTAGGGAGACAGTTGACGATGATGTGAAGATCATGGAAGAAGAGGATGAAGATGATGATGATGTTGCCATGGCAGAGGAAGAGAAGGAAGCCCAGAGACAGAGAGAGGAGGAGGAGGATGCCAACAAGAAGGCAGAGTTTGCCCTCCAGGAGAGACAGATGATTGACAGGGTCCTCCGTCTCCAGCACTCCTGTACCCTGGCTCCCCTGGGAAGGGACCGGATGTTCAGGCGGTACTGGGTCTTCCAGTCCGTACCCGGGCTCTTTGTCGAGGATCAGGAGGAATTGGTAGACGACAGAGGCTGGGAGATTGCTCCACAGAAAGTCACATTACCTGTTGTGAAACCCGCACAGATGCCCAAGTCTGAAAAATCGGAGGAACACAGTAACGGGAGTGATAAGGAGAACGAGTCCATGAATACGTCCACCGCTAATAATAGTATTAACACCAGTCAAAACCTCTCAACCGGAAATCCTAACGACACAGCTGATCCAAGTGATTTACCTCAAAATACTCGCGACAAGAAGAACGACGATGACGCCATTACAATAAGTGACGATGAAAACTCCAAGTCGGCCTCTGTGAAAGAAGACACAGAGGAAAATGAGGCAGTGACGCAAATTAAAACACGCAAGAAAAACACTTGGATGTTCTTAACAAATATTGAACAATTTCATGACTTACTTAACTCTCTCAATGAGAGAGGATTCAGAGAAAGTGCTTTGAAGACAGCTTTGTTAGAGCGGAAGAATGTGATTGTTGAAAATATAGAGGAATGCCCCTCGGACATTCTCTATCAGTCTGTCACTGCTAGCCTTGCCAGGGAGGAGTTGCGCTCAGAATCGCCCTCGGAGTTAACATTTAAATCGACAAGGACGGGACCAAAGAGGATGTCCAAGGGTTTGATTAAAAATAACAGTGCTCAGGAGATGCTGGAGATTAACCTACGGGAGCTGCTGCTCGACTTAGAGGAGAGGATCCATGTCGGAAGTCTGGGGAAAATAAAGGTGGGTCTGGGGAAAATAAAGGTGGGTCTGGGGAAAATAAAGGTGGGTCTGGAAAAAATATAGGTGGGTCTGGGGAAAATAAAGGTGGGTCTGGGAAAAATAAAGGTGGGTCTGGGCAAAATAAAGGTGGGTCTGGGAAAAATAAAGGTGGGTATTGGGAAAAATAAAGGCGGGTCTGGAAAAAATAAAGGTGGGTCTGGGGAAAATAAAGGTGGGTCTGGGCAAAATAAAGATGGGTCTGGGTAAAAAAATGGTAGGTCTGGGTAAAAAAATGGTAGGTCTGGGGGAAATAAAGGTGGGTCTGGGTGAAGTTTTGTTGTTGTCTGTACAATATTATGTGAAGGAAAGAAACCATTATTTATTTATAACAAGAATTCTTTTACACGTATGTCTTTTATAGGTAAATGACCGACTGGCCTGGAGAAGTGCGATAGAGAAGGGGAGTTATGATCCACAAACTGAAGATCCTGTGTTTCAGAAACATGACATCAGCTTCAATGAAGGGTATTGCTTTACAGTTATTTTTGGCACAGACTTACTTGTTTTAAATTGATGTATCACATGTCAAGGGCAATAGCCTTTGATATATTTCAGGAACATGTAATTTTTATCTGCTTTTTAAAAGGAACACAATGTTCCTGCTCATATCAACATTGGAAATGAAATGATTTTGACAATATTTTTCATTTTTCTTAACACATGTATATGCAAATAATTATTTGTGAAAACTTCTACATGATGGATGAATTGTTTGTCATGATCTGATAATTTTTGATTTCAGTGATGATGATGATAAATCGATCTCCGATGAGGAAACTCGGGAGTCAGTGGTCAAGGATCTCTCAAAGGCCCTCCTACAGATTGCTATGGGTGTAGAACACAAATACATGGGACCCCCACTAGGTAGTCAACAAAAAACCGGACATCTCATTCAGAAATGTTTAATTGTGAACAATTCTCATTGCTTAAAATGCTAGTTGTAACTATTTAACAAAAATCCATTTCTCATTGCTTAAAATGCTAGTTGTAACTATTTAACAAAAATCTCTTTCAAAAACGTTTGATTGTGAATATTTCTCATTGCTTAAATTGCTAGATGTGATTTTAATGTTAACTTTTCAATTAGAGTCAAATAAAAACATTTAAAAGACCAATTTAAAACAAATCAAACGTTGAAAATTTCAGGAGTCACAGATGTTAAATCAAAGGCTGGTGTGAAGAAGAAGGACGCTAAAAAATCGGAGGACGGGGGCTCTGACGGTAAGAACAAACACAGAGACAGTTAAAGGTGGACAGACTGTAAAAAAAAATACTAGATATTGTGCATTTCCGTAGAATTAATACTAGGAATTACATGTCATGTTTTTTTCTCCTACGTGGATAATTATGAATGCTTTTCCCAAATTTTAATGAAAACCAAGTTATCTTTTGACAATTTATGACCCCTGGATCGATTGTCCTGTCCGTCTATGTCAATTTAACCTAGTCCATAACAATTGCGCTGTCAAGGGTAAATGTATACCACTTCTGTGTACATGTACGTCCCACTCCAACAATTTGTTACTATCGGGGCATAGTCTTTCACAAACACAACTTGTTCAAAGATCTGACAATTTTAACTATTTCCAGATGAGGACAGTAAACAGGAGGAGCCCGTTATGGAGAAGTCGACCATGGAGCGCTGGGAGGACTCGGTCCTCTTCTGTTCCAGTCTGGCTCAGGTCTTCCTCCACCTCTCCACGCTCGAGAAGAGCATCATCTGGCAGAAGTCCGCGCTTCACGCCCGCTGTAGAATTTGTCGACGGAAAGGCGACGCCGAACAGATGCTGCTGTGTGATAAGTGTGACCGGGGTCATCATATGTACTGTCTGAAACCCAGGCTGAAGGTGTGTTAAACAGATCTATTATGCTAAGATGAGGGGTTTGGGACAGTTTTAAAATAATGTTTACACTATCTTAGGCTTTGGATATACATTTTTTGATAAAATACTTGGTTTTCAGTTGTGTAATAACTCTTACTACAAAATACTCGAGTTTTCATTTCTTACATTGTCCTTGACCTTATGCAAGGCAATACATTGATTCAGGTTCTTGGATTTACCTTGTCTTTATACAAGACAATATTTTGTTTCAAAAACTTGAAACTTGACTTGATTGATTTGACTCGATTCTTTGTTTTCAGCATGTTCCTAAGGGTGACTGGTTTTGTCCAGATTGTAAGCCTAAGGAGACCAAGAGAAGCCCGCTAAAACAGAGAAGGAGGACGTTTACCGAGAACGAGTCCGAGGACGAAGAGGACATTGAGGAGGATGAGGAGGAGGACAGGTGAGTTACCATAGTAACAGATAAACAGTCCCATAGTAACCACTGATGTCTCTGTCAGGGTAACAACAATTTTTAACTAGTTCTCTAGATGTCTCTGTAGGTTTTTAATGGTGTTAGTCTTTTATATAATATAATAAGTAAACAACTAATGTAAGAATATTCTGATAAACTGAATACTGTTTACATTTTTGCTTATAAAATCTTTTTTTGCACCCTCATGAGCGAATGTAAACAAATTATTTCTTTCTGCAAAATTATGACTGGGCGAATAATTTATTACCTGTCATTTAATTTTTTTCATATTTTGTATATATCTTATGTATGTCCTACATAATAAAGCAGAAATCATAGGTTTATTCAAGTGAGATATTGAGTGACAAATACCATACCCCACAGTGTCTATTTCATTTTTATATTTATATTTAACTTATTTGAAATTTTTCACCATAGATAAAAAATATACCAGCGGAAATGTGTCTTTTAAAATATTTTAACATGAAGGGTTAAAAATTCATAAAAGCAAGATTCTTTTGTAACACCACATCTGGAGACAGAAATTTACGATTTTTTCAACTTAAACCATAAAAAAATTAATTTGCAAAAAATCCTATCATTCAATATTTGAAAATTTACGTCAAAGTTCAAGGTCGTCATTGTATTGATTAACTGTAAAAATATCAATTGGTGAAGCTGAGCTCAATATTGCACGGGGCAAAGTTAAACGAGTCATGATCATGAGAAAAACCTGTCATGTTTACATTTCTCGAGTACGGGAAAACCCAACTATGACGTCACACATTCCTGAAATAAGTGAAATAAGACAAATTTCCCACAGAACTTTTCCGTCAACAACCATGTAAAAATATTTTTTGCGTTCTGAAATTTACAAAATACCCTACCATGTACATATTATGGCCTGTTTTTATGATTTTATACTAACCTGTTTTTACCGTGTATGATCTTACTGTAAGAGATCCACTATGACGATAAAGACGCACTGGACGTGCAGTGTATAAACGGCAGAGATTAATCTATTCCGTAATTTGATAATATTTGCAAGAAATTTTGAATGTTTTCACATATTTTTATACTAGATGGTAAAACAAACAGTCAAAAAAATTATACAATATAGGTTTCATAATTTTATCAGAGATTATGACGTAAATCAACTGAGTCACGTGACCATATATCCTTCATCCCCTTAAAACCAAGCAAAATTGTTTGGTAGTATAAAAGGGCGTAGATAACCTGTATACAGTAACTATCCTGTATTTCCTCATTTCTTATCTCATTACTTTGTGACATGTCACATGCTGTTGGTCAGTAGCACTGGTTGTTAGTTATCCTGAGCTCTACGTCAGTTATCCTGAGCTCTGTCAGTTATCCTGAGCTCTGTCAGTTATCCTGAGCTCTGTCAGTTATCCTGAGCTCTGTGTTAGTTATCTTGATCTCTATGTTTACTTTCAATTTCCAGTGATGAGGAGATGTTGGAGCAGTCAGATGAAGAAGAGGAGGAGACTGACAATGTTTGTGCCGTGTGTAGTACGGGGGGAACACTGGTCTGCTGTGACTCCTGTCCCCTCGTCTACCACCTGGACTGTGCCATCCCCCCACTTAAAAAGGTCCCCCGTGGCAAGTGGCAGTGTCAACTATGTACGGGGATCACCACCACAGGGAAAATAAAACTGCCCAAAGGTAATAATACAAAAAAAAAAAACGGGAAATAAACTGCCCAAAGTTTAGCTGAAATTTTTTATTTAGTTTCAGTTTTCTTTATCTTTGAAGGACACTTCTGTTCAGTTTTGTTCTATGTGAGAATCTTGTAAATCATAGGGTTGTTTTTTATGTTGAGGAAGTTTCATTGAAATACCAGGGAATATATTTCTTATGTGTGGAAAAGTGAAATATAAGCTGAATAATTTTAATTTTTTTGTTTTGTTAATTGAAATCATGTAAAGTATTGGCAGTTTTATGAAAAACAGTTAAAAGTGTGCCAAGAAAGTTTAGAAAATGTAGTAAAATCTTGTTTTTCCTTTGAAGCTAAAGCTGGTAAGAAGAAATCCCAGACTAAGAGTACGCCAAACTCAAGTCGAGCCTCGTCACGGAAGGGAAGTCCACGCGACAGTCCGCTGACCGTCAAACCAGGAAAGAAGCGAGACTGGGAGGAAACGGACGACGATCTGACGCCGAAATCACGCGGAAAGGGACGACCCAAGTCTAAACTGTCCGACGTTAACGGAGGTTAATTACATTTATATATATAAATACTGAGGTCAATTATTTCCTTAAAAGTAAACTGTTCAGTTGCGATTTTTTCTTCCATTTTTAAACTTTCAAAAGCAAGGT